>NC_050173.1:40269136-40349136 GCF_008315115.2 Sander lucioperca
AAAATAAAACGAAACAACGCACTAGAGATCTAGCTGGGATTCGAACCTGGACAAAAAAGTTAACAGAAAAACTTCCATGTCATCTATACCACTACACCACACATCACTGAAATAGCTTTGTGATTTCTATCTATATATTGGACTTTTAGTCTAAGTTAACACAGGTTAACATATGAGAAAAATATACGCCCATGTTAACTGGTGATATCACAATTTAACATGGGAAACTGCAAGCCTCGAAACATTAAAGTAGGTTCATCTTTGCCTCAAATACCAAAAACTAACTGATGTACAACAAACTGGCATGACCCCACTTAATACTTTATTCAGTTTTGGGGGTAAAAATGAAACACATCAGTCATGCGCAAACGTGATCATTTATCATTGTTACTGTGGGCCATCTCATACGAAGAATGTGAAGGCATATCTCAGCACAAACTCTTTCAACCTGTGCCACAAGTCAACTGATTATAGTTGTGTTTAATTTCATTAGACCCATGTCTATGTCTGTGTCGCCCCAGAATCGCGATTTTTGTCTTACGGTAGCCATAGATACACTATTGTTATGACCATATGGCCATTGAATGTTTTGCAGCATATTGCTGATGCTCGTTTTCTTTCGGACGACTTAGTGTTATCTTAGCCTCCGTTAAGTTATGAAGTGAGTTGCAGCAAAAGTCTAGTGATTTGAAGTGAAGAACATATGAAGCTTATTTTCTCCGAGTTTGACTTTTATTTATCACACACATAATTTGTTGGCCTACTTTGACGACACAAAATGGTCATTATGGCATATGATTACAAAACTTTGATGTACTGAGAGAGTTTGATAACATTCAGATATGTTGCTGTTTCAGATTCCTAATATGGGTTTAATGAAATTAAACACAACTATAATCAGTTGACCTGTGGCACGGGTTGACAGAGACTGTTTTTGTTGAGATAGGCCTACACATTCTTCGGATGAGATGGCCCACAATAACAATGATAAAAGATCACGTTTACGCAAAACTGAATGAAGTATTAAGTGGGGTCATGCCAGTTTGTTGTACATCCGTTAGTTTTTGGTATGTGAGGCAAAGATGAACCTACTTTAATGTTTCGAGGCTTGCAGTTTCCCATGTTAAATTGTGATATCACCAGTTAACATGGGCGTATATTTCTCTCATATGTTAACCTGTGTTAACTTAGACTAAAAGTCCAATATATTGAAAGAGATCACAAAATTATTTCAGTGATGTGTGGTGTAGTGGTATAGATGACATGGAAGTTTATCTGTTAACTTTTTTGTCCAGGTTCGAATCCCAGCTAGATCTCTAGTGCGTTGTTTCGTTTTATTTTTTTCCGTTCATACAGTATGTGTCGTATTTGTGTGGATAATGCTTAAACGGACATGTATTACACATAAATTGGTGATGTTTTCAGCGATATCCATTATTTTGTCTCACTTGCAAACACTTCATGAAAATGTGAGCCTCTGGCACTCGAGGGGTGGAGGCAGAGCAGAACGCAGGGCAGGGCCTTGTTGAATATTCACTGATTTCATGCAAATATCACAAGTTGACAACATGATCACCAGCTAAACTGGCATACCGGCCCTGCTATTCTCTCAAGGAGATCGACACACACACCAACGCACAAGTTTAAACTTCAGGCCACTTACCGAGGCTACGGAGAAAGCTCTGCGAGGAGCCTCTGCAGGACCATAAATTACGCTTAAAGAGTTGGAGAAAAGGGAGAAGAGCTGTTAGTTGTCCTGGCGTGAACACTGAGCTGCTGTGATTAGACATATTGTTCCACTCTGAGAAATAAATTATGATTAAACTTGAATGTGTCTTTTTTTATGGGGGCTGTTTTGTGCCACTGAAATAATACATTGGTTATTATTAATAATTTCACGATACATTAAAAACAATCTTTACTAAATATATTATTATCTTACATTTTATACATAGTTTCCACTCATCAGTACTCTTCTATTTGGTCTGTATATGTTTTGTACCTGGGCAGCTACATTCACACACATGAAATAGGAATATAAATGAATTTAATTTAATATGTGATTTGGTAAATTAATTTCAAAGCCTATACACTATTATGCTTGTTTTAATGCCTCATTGTGCAAGGTGAAGTTTCCCTTGAGGATGCGGACTAAATATTTAGAGCAACTCTTCAACTGCCATCTGAAAATCACATTCTAAGTAATTACAAAGGAGGGGCTGTGAAACTTCCATAGCTGGTGGCACACACACACACACACACACACACACACACATGCACGCGCGCACACACACACACACACACACACACACACACACACACACACACACACACACACACACACACACACACACACACACAGATCAATCAGTAACAGATGACCATAGCAGTTGTAGCCCAGGGCGCTGATATTATCTGTGGATCATTCCCATCCTCCTCCTCCCCCACTCCCCAATTTGAAAGAAAACACACACTCACACACTTGCACACACACTCTCTCAGCTGACCCCGTGTGTTCCCTGCTGCCCTGACTTGCCCAATCTGCACTGGCTCCAGCCGACATGCCCTCAGGGGAGAGAGCGTGGGAGGGCAGGGGGTCGGGGGAGCACAGCCATTCAGCATGGAGGCTGCTTAGTGTCACAGAGATTATACACACACGCACGCACACGCGCACACACACACACACACACACACACACACACACACACACACACAAACACACACACACACACACAGACGCACACACACAATCAAGTTTGTTTCCTCTGGGCTTAATTGGGGTTTATTTTTGTATTTAGTTTCTTTAAGATATGAGTTTGATAGAGTGTTTATGATCTTGTGTGAGCCTCTAGAAGACAAATACAACTAACCACAAATAATTTACATTTTCCGTCTTTAATTAGGGAATATTGGTATTTCTTTCTTCTCGTTGTTACTTACTGTAATATGACGTTGCCCATATTTGTAGGCTTATTTTTTAATTACTTAAAGATTTTGAGTGGAATTATCCAGATTTTTCTTTTCTCTCGTGCTGTCAGACGACATCAGTTGGAGTCTTCCAGTAAAATGGGCAGCCCCATGTTCACAATAGCTGTTGCTGTCTTGTTGTTGTTTATTGCATGGATTTGTGTATAACGTCAGCGTGTCCATTTTATTTCCAGGGTTTCATTTTAAATCTGCCTCTTACAGTAACAAGACATTGGATCAACCAATCAGCTTATTTTACACACAGGGCCAACGTGTGGACTTTTGCGAACTGTGGCTATCAGCATCACCCTCTTCTGCGAAGATCCACAGGGATCTTTGTAGAAATACCATTTGAACATCTCTCAAACTAAAAACCAATCTTGATGATCTTATGCTCTAATGCATTTGTCGAGACGATCCAATGGGTTTATTCTACGGTGGCCGACAGGGGCAAACACACTGCAACTCGACAAAAGAAAACACACATGCAAATAGACAAAACACGAGCAAATTAAGAAAACGGCATTTAGCAAACGCGCTGCAAATACACACAACTCAACCAAATACATAAACGCGCTGTAAATCCAGAAACAACGCAAAATGAAAAGCACACAAACCCCGAAAACAAATGCACCAGAAAAACGCTGCATCCAGTTTACACAACGGAAGTTCTCCAGGCCTCTACGGGGAGCGCTAAGTGGAACAGCTGGGTTTTCAACCCCACGGAGAGTGAGAGTGAGAGAGAGAGAGAGAGAGAGAGAGAGAGAGAGAGAGAGAGAGCAGATGATAGGTTTGTTTTTGTTTTGGTCTAACAGTATTATAAAAGAGCAATAGGTTTACGTAGCTACCGTGTTAGAGACTGACTTCTACAAGAGCTTGCTAGCTAACACTAGTTGGCCCATATGTGTTACTGAAAAGTAGAACACTCAAAATCTAATAAAAAAATTAGGAAAAAAAAAATATACACTCTCTCTGACATAACCTCACCTTCCGTTGTGTAAACTGGATGCAGCGTTTTTCTGGTGCATTTGTTTTCGGGGTTTGTGTGCTTTTCTTTTTGCATCGTTTCTGGATTTGCAGCACGTTTGTGTATTTGGTTGTGTTGTGTGTATTTGCAGCATGTTTGCTAAATGCTGCGCATGTGTTGTCAAATTAATGAAGATGTTTTCTTTATTTGCTTGTGTTTTGTTTATTTCCATGTGCTTTCTTAAGATGCAGTGTGTTTGCCCCTGTTGGCCACCGTATTATACAGCTAATAAAAGATTTTTTTAATCTTATCCATCTGAAATCCTGAAAACCTTGGATGTGCCACATTCAGGGTTCAACATTAACTTTTTGTCCACCAGCCAAATGGCTAGTGAATGTTCAAATTTTACCAGCCACTCAATAGATTACCATTGTTTTTTTGGAGCTGGTGACTGAAGCAAATCTACCATCTAGTTACATATTTTACCAACATTGGGCTGGTAGATGGTGCTAATTTTGAACCCTGGCTGCATTATACACCCTATTTATTTGTATTTCATGGGGCAAATAACCGCAATAACACCATTGTTGCCAAGAAATCTGCTCTGTGGGCTCTTTGTATATGGTCTGTCGTATACCACTTTCACACACAGGCCTCAGTTTGGCATCCCAAAATAAACATACACTTAACCTGTGCTTGACCCGTTCATACCAGGCTGCATTCTCAGGTTTCCTGCTCGACACTGTTCACACACTCCGCAGCCGGGGGTCTGCGCCCCCTCTCTTACAATAAATAAAAAAACTAAATTGAGTAGGTAGATTAAATTGTATAAAAACAAGTACATGAATACAAAAAACACAATATACAGAGTCCATTGAAATTAACTCATGTAAGGGTTAAAAATGACAATTCATCAGGTTGTAATTCTCATTTAACTCCTATTTGGTCACATTCTGTATGTAAATGATTTTGCTGCACAGCTGGCATCAGAGAAAGTTAACATTTAGATGATTAGTGTTTTTCCTCTTTTGATCCACAGCGCGAGCGAATTAAATGGATGAAAACACATTTTTTCACAGATTGATGACATGAATGTCCTCAACAACGTCAAATTGGCTCATCAACAGTTTCTCATGATTTATTAAACGGAATTCATTTGTGAGTAGTTTGCCACCAACAATCTTAATTCAAGATCTGATTAAAAAAAATGTCCCAGAGGTTTTGCATTTCATGGTCTTCTATAGATCATCCCACCCAACAGTGTCAGCTGATCGTTCTATTCCATTTAATCTGATTAAACTGCATTTTGGTGCTTTTGACTCGGGTTCCCTAGGACCCCAATACATCGGTATAAAAAAAAATCAAATCAAATGAAGTGCTTAGGAACAAACTGATTGACAAAGTAATGAAACATTGGAATGATAGAATAAAGCAGCTGTGAGATATGACAGAAAGCATACCTGGGGTCTGCGGGTACCCCAGTCAGTAGGATGAGGGATAAAGCACTGTGACAATGTAAAACAGAATTACATTGCCACAGTATCACTATATGTCATTATCTCTAAAGTTGCAGAAGACTTTCCCATGAGACAGAAAGCTCTTAGCAACTATTCACAGCTCAGCAAAGTGTCCCTCACCTCAGGACACTCCTCTCTCATCTTTCTGTCTTTCTTCATTTCATGCCAGAGTCTGGCTTCCATCCGCCGTAACTCCCTCTCCCCGTTCTTTCTCTGACAACAGACGATCTGATGAGTTGTCATCAGTCATGTTTTCCTCCTCAGCGCAGCACAGACGCAGGCCCTCCTGTGCATACACAGATGCAGGCATGCATGCATTTACAAGCCTGGGAAGAAACAACATCTAATTGCTAACAAGTACGTCACTGGGCCTTTGCAAACAAACACTTCTTACATGCACACACACTTTCACAGTGATTCCTCAGGCCATATGTTTCAACAGTTGGGGAAGCATTTGGCCAGAGTTAAAGGCGGTGTGGGGGGAGGACAGGGCGGAGGGTGTTGCTGCTGCACGACGAAATGGTGTGGAAATAAGCAACTGACTAAAGCTCAACCTTACATCGTAGAGAGGAACGCAGGGATTGGGTTTTTATGGAGCCTGGATGTTAATAAGATCTATTTACTGTTACTACACATAAGGCAACCTGTTCTATGATATTGTAGAGTGTGAGTTTTGGCTGGATTCTCGTTTGCTCACTTCAGTGCAAAACAGACACAAATTCATCTCTGTAACTGCATTTGCAGACTTCCACAAAATGATTAATGTAGCAGACGCATTGGAAAGGCGATTAATGATGAGGTATATGCAGTACGGCTAAATATTTTAAAAAGTATTTGACCAAGATAATTTGACCATAGAGTGTTTTCATATTTACAAATAGTGGCCAACGTCTTTATTTATCACACAGTGATCGTTCAAGACAGAACTTTATTTCTAATTTACCTTGTTCCTTGATTAATGCAAACTTCTCATTTCCTTCATGTTTGCCTGTTGTACTGATACATTCATTTTATTGTACATTTCCAAACACAAACTAGTGTATTGTGTCACTATTTTGTTTTTCTTTTGTTTTATTGTGAAGCACTGTGTGACATCTGATCTTAACTTACTTTACTTTTTATTCAGTACCTATTTCCTGTTCCTTGTACCAACCTTCCCTTCCCTGGTCTGCTTTTACTGTTTAGTAGTGATGCCCACATGAAGCATTTTCTTTATTTTCTGAGCACAAAGGGTTCTCTCAGCATGGAAAAGTGACAGACAACAAAGACCGCATTCTGGATTTGGTTATCTCCAGAGGTCTTAATATCGTAAAATATTCTCATGAACAGATTTGTATTATATCGTATGGAAACGTATGCACAACAATTCAGATGATAGCCTACAAAACTACACCGACTGAAAACCGGTCATGTGACGACCACAGTTTAGCGGTCTTTATAGTTAGATTTAGCTGAGAAAAGGTGACTGTGAGCCGGGTACAGAGCATCGTGAGGAGACGGTCCTTTCAGGGGATGGTCCTTTCAAGGGACGTGGTAGTTGAGTTTAGCTGACAAAAAGTGAGCATCAGCCAGCGACAATTAGGCACCAAAATGACTAGTTAAGATTACAACAAAATTGTGGCTTGTGTTAAAACACCGGTCCCCTTAAGTAGTACTTTACACTGAACACCCGTTTCCTGGGTAAAAGTCTTGAGTTTTTCCCTTAACTTTTTCCAGGACATGAACTCGGCTCCCCCACTTGAAAGCCATATGTGTTATATGATGATTCGCCTGATTTGCTTCCCTCAGAGTTTTTTTTAAAAAGGTTTTTGGTTGCCTGGCAACAGATGACTCACAGATAGTTAACAGTTCACTGCCTTTAGGGGTCTTCTCCAAAGCCCTGAAATCAAACCACAAAAAAGAAAATCTAATCTTGATGCATCTGTACTTAACAACTTTAGGCCCATTTCAAATTTGCCATGTATTACCATAATATATTAATAGATAGACTGGTTTGGTCTCTAACACAGTCCTGAATCGGTTCAACTCCTGTCGTTTAAGACAGAGACTATTTTCTATAAATTGGTAGCTGTACATGCAAGAATTTCCCAACAATGTGTGGAGTTCCACAAGGGTCAATTCTCAGACCTCTGTAATTTATTCTTTACCTGCTCCCGTTAGTTGAAATTGTACAAAACATTAAGGTTTTATATGACAATTGATAAGCCTGTGCTTATCTTAATAAACTGTCTTTGAAAAGTACAAATCAAGATAGAAATCTCAGTGTTATCTGAGATTCTTACTTAACATTAACATTAAATTCAACAAAACAGCCTTCTACTGGCTTAAAATATTGTAAGGATCAGGGACTTGTTGATCTATGGAAACATGTACATACTTTCATCTCTAGCAGGCTGGACTACTCCAATGCACTGTTCACAGGTCTGTCTAAGAAATTAATCCAACAGCTTAATCTGATCAGAATCTGATCTAGTAGATGAAACAGTGATAGTGGTTGCGAGCCTGCAGAACTCTGGGAGAGCAGCCAAGGACGACTATGATGTTAATTTTGTTGATGATTTCTGCGCTCCTCTTCACTTGTACAAATCAAAACCCTAATCTTTAATACTGATTCATATCTTGACACAACTCATATTCTTTTTTTTTTGCCCCATAAAGCACATCAGCCCACCATTATCAGGGAGTCTGGCAAAAGATAAAACTGTGTAATACATGTGTGTATATGAGTGGGGGGAAAACTCTGGCAGAGCAGCCCATCTCCATTTCCCCTGATGCATGCATGTGTTCCATCAACCTTCTGTCAAATGAATATTATAATTTTTATAATGACTGGCTTAATGTTTCAATTATGAATGAAATGTCAGATTAATTACAATGAGGTTGATTTGTTCACCCATACAGTGGTGCTCATAAGTTTATGAACCCATGCTAAAGTAGACTAAAAAGAGCAATAAAAAAATCCAACCTTTAAGGACACCAATTTTCTTTGTGAATAAATAATGTATCGTAAATAAATAAATGTTTTTCCTTAAAATACAGGGAGATTGGCCATGGTTTTATTTCAGTTAGCCTAATAGCTGGTTTGATTTGCATTGAGAGATGATTTTATGGAAAGTACCCCATGCCAATCTCTAGGTATGGTGAAGGGTATGTGATGATGTGGGGCTATTTTAATTCCAAAGGCCAAGGGAACTTTATCAGGATGCATAGTATCCTGGATTCATGAAATAACTGGCCTTTAAAAATAAAAACCTGCCTGCCTCTATTGGAATTTAACATAGGGGTGTGTATACTTATGCCCCCTGTATTTTAAGGAAGAACATTTATTTATTTACGATACATTATTCATTCACAAAGAAAATTGGTGTCCTTAAAGGTTGGATGTTTCCGCATTTTTTTAAAATTAAGGCATTAAGATCAATTTCCAAAAGATGATTTTTTTATTCCTCTTTTCAGTGAACTTTAGCATGGGTTCATAAACTTATGAGCACCACTTGAACCCATGTTTCATTACCCTGTAAAATACCAACTAAGATCTATTGGTGTGAATAAGAATTACAAGTTAGGACTTTGAAACATAAATTAACTGAATTCATCTGCAAAAACTGATTGAAGTTGTACCAATAAACCAAGCTAATCAACAGCATTGAGTGACTCATGATAATTTATGACAAATATGATAAAAACAACAAACGTACACCCAATGAAACAATACGAACATTAGAACAAAAAAGAATACATTTGGCTATCAACAAACATCTTAAAAGCTCTCCTGGCCCTTTTGCATGCCCTTTGAAGAGCATCCCTAACTCCAGCCCATCGGTTTCCTCTCTGCAACACGCAAGAGTTTAACAGGCATGGAGGCTTCACACACACTAAAGCTGGGAAATCACTGCCAGGTATAAAAATACTGCAAACAAAGCTTGTGTGTACTCAGGGAACAAACCATGCAACAGGAAATAACTACTTCATCGTGTGTATGCGGCTGAACCAAGCTCAAGTTTTGCTGCCGCGCAAAACTTGTGGCAAGTTTTTGCGGCCAGTAAGCAGCCTGTCACCTGACAGGCTGCTTACTGGCCAATCACACACACGCAAGTGCACACGCCTTTGTAACATAAACACTGTATTTATACATTTTACCTTGCAATTGTTGCGACTAAAGATATAAGAGTACTATATATACTAAAGTATAGAGTTGTAAAATCCTAGCCTGGTTGACAAGAGACCCTTCTCAGTTGTAACTGAGAGTGTGTCTGGGCAAGCTTCATTCACAGCCCATTTCCAAAGGGGCGTCACCAACGGACGCTGCTCAAATGCCTCTGGGCGCAATTGGATAGTCCTTCAACCAATCAGTCCAACGATCCGAGTGACGTAGCAGCTAAAGCGGCATCAACGCGTTGCTGCGCTTCGGTGGCCGTCATGTTGAATGTAAACAAAAAGCTGCTTGCCGGCGTTGCGCTATCGTCATCATGTAAAGCCCGCCTCAACGGTTGTGATTGGTGCCTCGATTTGGAAAAATTGGAAATGGGCTTGAATGGGCTCTTGGCCAGACAGACTTGCAGAGCAAATCTCAAATTTGCCGGAAGTTCGTCAGGGTTTTCCCACGCTAGTAAAATCCTGTCTGTGAGTATTACAAACTGTTTGGCAGTGTTTGAGTATCTGATGAAAACAAATTACTGGATCTTATTTAATTTTCACCTGTGCCTTAAATAACACACCCCCATCAACATAGCCCCCTTTTCAGTCTGAATCCCCACTAAAAAAAATGTGCTATTATTAGATTATTAGGGGAAATATCAGGATATGTCAGCCTCTGCTGCTTAGGTTTAGGCTATTCTTCTTCATCAAATCTGTCTCATGTGAGTCCCCCAACATCATGGAAGTGCAATACTAAATCGTCGGAGTACTCTATTAACTTGTCAGATTTTATATAATCTATTTCACATCTATTGTTATGTCTCGCATAAAATTCAGTAAAATAATTTACCAAGGTGTAATGGTCTGGAAACATCCAGCGCTAGTCTAGATGCCTGACAGAAATAGATGATACCTGCTGTCTTTATTACATAAGTCTGGTATCAGCCTGATATTGGGCCACTGCCTCTCCATACTCTGATTTTAATGTGTGCACACTCTCACACAAAGGTCTCCTCGCAAAACTTAGATTGATTCACTTTAGAGGTTACTATTATGGAAAGAACAATTGACGTGTCAGTCCCTGGGAATGTTTCATCCATCACTGTCCAAAGGCCTTATTAGTACTTCACTACAAAGGAAATCCTAATGCACCCCTGGGGTAGAGGCTGCCGCTAACTGCTTTGTTTCATATGGAAACTCCTATCGATACTTTCCTCGTTCACTCACTCACTCATGCAGGACGCAGACACAGGAAATGATCCTACACACACGCACACGAACGCACGCTCACACACACACACACACACACACAGAGTAGAGACAATTGCAAGCCATCTGCAAGCGCTCTGCGAACTGGTGGAAAAAAGGTAATCAACAGCTTGTCCGACTGCTCATTACTTCTTCATTATGGAGCGGAAACAAACACTAAACACCTGAGCTTGGAGGCAGCCCTGACACACACACACACACACACACACACACACACACACACACTTTCGTCTCTCACTGTCATCCAAATGAAGAGGGACTGACGGACAGACTTCTGCCTCGCCTCTTGTGCAAGAGATGAAGTTGTTACAAGCATTTCATTGTCTCTGTGAACACTGCATCAGAAATCGTCCAGCTGTGCAGCCAGTACTGTAGCTACAACACAGAGAAGAAAATCTGCCTTGCATTGGCTGATTTTGTATTGATTGTTTCTTGAACAACAATTTTACATTTCCCTGTAAATGAAATTGTTTTTCGGATTCAGATCCAGATTACTTCATTGTCTATTCGATTTGCATAACGTGGAAACAGACAATCAATCACAACAATACACAACATAGAAGCATTTCCATTTGTTATTCCAGCAAAAACATCTGATGCACGTGAGATTCGACATTTAAAAGATTTCACGTAAATAGCACTTCAGTTTACACAACCAAGATAGATACATAATGGGATTATTGCTGCACAACAGGGTTGGTGGTGATTGTTTTGGTACAGCATGGTAGCTGCAACGCATTCTCATGAACGGGTTGGTATGATATCGTAGGAAAAGTTACGCACACTAAAACGTATGATATACGAAAACTAGGAGACCGCCGGCTGGTCACGTGACATTGGCTACAGAGCTCCGTGACGCCGGCTACAGACCTCCGTCACAGCTCGGTCGTATCAGCAGCAGTTAGCAGATGTGTTTAGCCGCTACCGAGCTCTGCGACGCCAGCTATGGTGCTCCACACGGTGCTCCCTCAGATCAGCGGTAGTTGGTGGTTCAGTTACCGGAGAATAGGTGACTGTTAGCCGGGTACAGAGTTTAGGCAAAAAGGTGAGCGTTTATGCAGCGACGAAAGTTAAGTTTAGGCACCGGTACGGCTAGTTAGGTTTAGAAAAAAGGTTGTGGTTTGTATTAAAACACTCCCAAGGAACACCCATTTCATGGGTGAAAGTCTTTTGTTTTCCCCGGGAAGCGAACTCCGCTCACTGGCTTGATAGTCTTGTGTTTTAACAGCCCATCCATCCACCTCGACCAACTCCCCACGTGGAAAACAAAAACGTGGAAATCATACTAATTACAGTGCTTAAAAGTGCTGTAGGTAGGATTGTGAAGATCCAGGACTTAGCCAAAAATTTGAACATCGACAACTTCTCAGTCCCTCCCCCCTTTCAGCTAAAGCCCAAAACGGTCTCCTAAGCCCCTCCCCCCACAAGGGTGAATGAATGCGTGTGCATGAGCAGTGATTGACATGCAGTTAGACACCCCCCCGGCCTTGATTGGAGCATCTGAACAGGGAGCGGTGGATTTTTGCAAATCGCACTACAGGCTGTAGGTGGTGCCAGAGGAGCCAGATGTAGTTCTACTGGAACATAGGGTCAGTTTCAGCAAATATGACAGAAAGTTAGTTTTATAAGTCTTACCTACTGCACCTTTAACTTTTCGTAGTTTTTTAGAACGTATGGTTCATGAGAATAGGCTGGGTTGCTCAGGTCCAGTGCAAAAGAAAGAGAGAAAAAAGCAAAAAGGGCACCATAAACCAATGGTGCACCGCGTCCTTGTGGGTTTTACAGCGCACACAACATATAATAGCCCGTATTCTCTTTAGCAGTCTCAGTACCTTTTACTAGATTTTTATACCAGTAATTTTGCTCCCATTTCATTAAAACCTCTGAAAGCAGCAGCCCTGCGCGAGGCTCAAAGCCGCTTCCAGTTAACGCACGCTGCCTCGGCCACACTTAATGGCAGCTAAAAGAAATAGAAGTCAAATGGTGGAAATGAAAGTCAATTATTCCCTGTCTTCCCTGTTTAACCCCGGTTTACTTTAACCACCTTAGTGTTCAACAGGAGGCGTGAACACAATCCACTCGGCTGTATTTGTTTACATCCTTCACATCAGCCGCAATAAATACGGGATCATACGGAGATGCTGGAGAGCAGAAATAAAAATTCATCTCTTTTTCTTTGTGTGTGTGTGTGTGTGTGTGTGTGTGTGTGTGTGTGTGTGTGTGTGTGTGAGTGTGTGAACTAAAGTCAGCAGACATCTTGTTCCATGCTGTTGCAAATACCCCAGCACGGCTTACTATTACTCCTTATAAAAGATTAATTGTGCTGATCATTAATTCAACCTCAAGGCTAACACTGCTCTGCTGTGAGAGCCCACTGATGTTACTTTTTCACTTCCTCTCTCTTTCTGGGTTTATGAAATAGACATAAACCACTGAGTGAGTAAGTGTGTGTGTGTGTGTGTGTGTGTGTGTGTGTGTGTGTGTGTGTGTGTGTGTGTGTGTACGTGCGTGTGGGAGAGAGTGAGATGGATTTATAAATGTACAAATTATTAAGGGCATGTGGGGTGGTCCGAGAAGGGAGAGTTATTTTTCTTTTTGATGTAGAGTTAGGGTCGTGCCGTCTTTTGATTGGGCCAGTCTGGGGCGGGTTTTTACTTCATTGTTAATGCTTCCCTTGTGATATCAAAAACTTTCAGAGGACACCAATCCTCTCTTTGTATCACGGCTTTATTTCCCTCATCAAATTCAACAATTAGTTAAGACTTAGAATATTTTCAACCGTTTCAGCAGGGAAATTGCAAGGAAATGCAATTTACCCCAATAAAACAAATGTTTGCCAAAGAGCACCTGCATATTTTTTTTCTTAACGTAAGACCTGATAAATTAGATCGAAGTCATTGAAATGGGTTTGGGGAGTGATGAGACAGATGAAAAACAAACTCTTCAGATTAACAGCGAAAACACACCGGGCACGTAAAAGCGTAGATACGTGCCTGATTGTGACAGGATGAGTAGGGAAAACTGTGGTAATTGTAGCCTTCATGTGGGGTGTGTGTGTGTGTGTGTGTGTGTGTGTGTATGTGTGTGTGTCACTCTCTCTGTCCGTCTGTCAGTCTCTCTCTCCGTGTGCCTGATCGCGTGTCTCGCTGTGAGAAGTCAAGATCAAGACGCCGAAACGATCGCTGCAGCTTGTGGGCCGATGCATCCACTACCCAGTATAAATCGAGAGATTGGATAACATGGGCGCTGAAATAAAAATACGGGCCCGGTGTGTTTTGGCTGTTAGGCAGCTTTATTTGAACACACGGTACCGGGAGATGCATTCAGCTCAGCATTTAAAACCATCTCAAAATACATGGTGACTTTCTACTGTATTTCTCTTTCTTTTTATGCTTACGTACAGTATCGTGGTTCAACCCAGTCTCACGGCAGTTTGTGTAAATGTCACGTTATTTTTAATCTATTGATACGTGTTCACGGGGACGTTTTTCTCGTTTTTTACGTGGTGGCCAGCACAAAATACCCTACAGGGAAAGGACGCCTCACACGCCGGGAGACAGCCGAAAAGGACGCCCCATATGCCGGGAGATGGCCGCCGGGGACGCGCGACAATAACGGGATGGCGGAGGTTGGGTTTAGGAAAAACACTACGGGGAAAGGGGCGCCTCACACGCCGGGAGACGGCCGCGGGGGACGGCCGCTGGGGATGCGCAACAATAACGGGACGGTTGTGATTAGGAAGACTACGGGAAACAAAACGCCACGTGATCCCCGCTCGCCCGGGTGAAAGTCCTGTGTTGTTTGACCCATCCACCACCCCAACCAGCCTCCCTACGCGGATTTTCGGCTCTTTATACTACTCCCTACCATTTTCGTGCTGTGACCACGAAATATGCTTCCCATTGAAATACATTACTTCACATTTTCGTGCTGGCCACCACGTAAAAAACAAGAAAAACGTCCCTGTGAACATGTATCAATAGATTAAAAATAACGTGACATTTACACGAACTGCCGTGAGACCGGGCTGCGTGGTTACATATTTTAAATAACATCCTCCTAACATGGTTATGAACAACATGTTTATCCACCATACCATCTCATTTATTTTACTGTAGGCAGAGGTCAAAGGTGAACAGATGAACTTGGAATAGTAGCGGCCTCTGTCTCACACCAGTAGTGACGCCTTTGCCACATGTCCAGCTGTCATCCTTTCTCACAACAGTCTAAAGCCACTTGTATCAGTGAACACAGTACATTTAAAATCAAACAGTAAAATGATTATGATAAATTACACACAATTCAGACATTGGTATTGCACATTGGCACATGAATTTCAATCCCAACAGTCATATATGATAAACTGTAGAGTTTAGTCTTGCCCTCCATGGAGGCCATTAAGCAAGCATGAGAAAAAGACATACCTACAAATATTGGATGCCATGAACTTTTACAGACATGCATGCAGTGGCGGAAGAAGTATTCAGATCCTGTGCTGAAGTAAAAGTACTAATACCACACTGTAAAAATACTCTGTTACAAGTGAAAGTGCTGCATTGAAAATGTTACTTAAGAAAAAGTCTGTAAGTATCATCAGGAAAATGTAGTCAAAGTATTAAAAGTAAATAACAATCCTCCCATTTTAGAAAGTGTAAAGGATCCAAACAGTTGTGTGTTTAATGGTTTAATCATTTCAGCTGTAAAAAGTACAATATTTCTCTCTGAAATGTAGCGGAGTTGTAGTAGAAGCAGTGGCATGAAAAGAAAAGACTTAAGTAAAGTCCAAGTACCTCAACGTTTGGACTTAAGTACAGTACTGGAGTAAATGTACTTAGTTACATTCCACCACTACATGCATGCTTCCATGACTTCTCATCATGCATCGTCATGTGTGATTCGAAGTGAAATGTCTCGACAGCTAGCACGCAGTTTCCCGTGAAATTGTTCCCCACATTCATATAGCCTGTTTAACAGCTCAAAAAGACAAAAAGGCACTAAAGAGGTTCTTGATTATTATTAAATTAAATACAAAATTCAGCCCACACACCTCCTCCTCTCAATAACTTCCACACAGTCCCCGAGGTTGGATATAGACCTCAGCCACATCCACATGACAGCTTTTGTCTGGAAATAAAATTCATTTGAAGTCTTTTTCCTTTTCATTAAGCAAGCAGTAATACAATGGCATTCTGTCCAATGCGTCTGTAAACGCCAACAAGTTAATGGATGTTTAATTAGAAAAGTTTCCCCGCTCTGTGCTCGTGGGTTAATTTAGACCACAGTTTTTTTTTCTCTGCAAAGTGCAATTATTTCCTATCTGTTTTCCAAGAAAAGCAATAAAGATCCATCTGTGAGGACTGATTTGGGGCTCCGGAAAGCTGGCTTGTGTACGGATCTGTTGTCTGTGCGAACCAGAGACGAGTCGTAGCCTACGCACACTGCACCCCTCCCACTATCAGCACCCACAAACACAAACAAACACTAAATACTTGTGTTGCTTTTCTCTGTGAGGACCTTCCGTCGTCTGCTCTAATTTCTGAAGCCAGGAACTAACCACAGCCTGAGATAATGATCACTATTATGAACATATTTGTGTTTGTTTTTTTTAGAGCTCAGCTTGCCAACTGATACAATAAAATAGTTATTCAAACACCAAAAGCCTGTTCTCTCTTCTCTAGTGTCTATAGCTTTGAACAATATTGTATTTGTGCATCAGTTGTGATGCAACTGCAAACTCTCAGAGAATGATGTCGGTGAACCAGATTTAATACGTAATGGGGGTGAAAGTAATTAGATCCGCCAACTGTCAACTCAAGTTTCTCTGGATGACGAGCATGCTCATTGCTGTTAAAGGAACATGACAACTTTTCAGAAAACCTCCTTTAGATTGCCGTCTTACTCAAAGTCCGTTGAGAAGAAAATGATCCCAGATGTATTGCGCCAAAACCGAACGTTGGCATTTGATGTAAAGCATCTGACGCTTCAGAAGACACGGAATAGGATTAGGGCCACATGTGAACATGTTATTTGAGTTCTGAGATTAAAGAAACTTAATCTCAGAACTCAAATAACATGTTCACATGTGGCCCTAACCCTCTTCCGTGAAAAGAAATCTCCAAAGCGTGTTAACGATTGTTTATTAGGAGCACTTGTGAGCAAGACACCAAATACAGATGAAAAGTTTGAAACAAACTGAATCATTTGCCATACAAATGCTACAAATTTTATTGCACGTTGATGATGTAGTGTAATGAAGTATGTAATTGTTTACAAAATGTGAATATCTGTCTCTAGAAGAATAAAGAAGGATAGAAGGAGCATATTCTCCGTGCTACCTGTGGAGAGCATTCCTCCCAGTCTACCCCCCCAACCCCCCCCCACCCCCCCCCCCACACACACACACACACCCCCCCCGGTGCTGTCTGGTCTGGATGATAAAGTATCCAGGCAGGAGGTCTGTCAGTGTGTAAGTGGCCCATGCCCAAGCACCTCTCCTGGGGCGCAGTGTAGGGGGGCCTGGGAGCCCCTGCTGGAGGTCTGATGACGGACGAGAAGTAAAGAATCCTCTCTTCGTCTCCACCCAGACATTCCCCCCTCCCTCTGAGCTCACCTCGCCTGCTACCTCCGTCACTGGGTGAAGTCTCACTCTGCACTCGTTTTGTCAAGCTGCATCCTCTGCTTCCTCCGCATCTGTCTTCCTGTTTTGTTTCTCTCCACATTTTCAATTTCCTCTCCTCCCTCATCGCTCATCTCTCCTCCTCCCCCCCTCCCCCCCTCCGTCCTCCTTTATGTGGATGCCCGCATGGGGTTCGTTCCCTGTTATCACAAAACCCAGAAACACACATGTGTACACACACACACACACACACACACACACACTTAGAGACTGAAAACAGCACGCGTCATTACCTTGCTGAAAAAGTGCTGCCAGCCAGCCTGCCTCTCTTCGGATGAATTAGACACTTTCTTCCTGTTCCTCCCTCTGAATCCTCCACCTCCTGTTGGCTGTCTAAAAGGTCATGGGTCATTGCTCGAGGTGGTGATGGGGGGGTGGGGGTGTATTGACAGGGTTACTGATAGACCAAGCTAAAAAGCTCTACTCCTTTTGTATCCCATCAAGTGTGGCCTGAGGGCTCAACGCATCTGGGGGTGGCAGGGTGGTGGATGGATGGAAATGCTGCTTTTTTCAGACACAAAAGGAAATGGAAGCACTTTTTTTCTCCTCATTTATAGCTGACAACGTGAATATGTTTTATTAGATTTGGTGGATTAGATACCATTCTTCATGTTCCTCCGGCTGCAAAAGCTGGCAATCCTGCGGCACAGAGTGGCAGGAGCACCGGCGGGATCCCCACGACATCTACTTCTGTGGCTGCGCCGGGTTCATGCTAAAAGCCTCAGGGTGCCAATTTACAAGACCTATCTGTCTCTGAAGTGAGGTACTGCAGTCAAGAACTCGATGGCCCTCTCTCTCTTTTATCTTGAAAGCAAAGCGCTGCGCTTCAGTTCAGATCTGAGAACTACAAATGCCATATAGGGGTCTCTTAAATTCAAAGGGCATAGACCATCACAGTGTGTGTTAGAAACGAGCAAGTCCTGCTGCATATTAAACGAAAACGCTGGGCGGGATGGTTCTGTCATTAAAGGTGTTACCGACTTTAGCTTTTTAGGCTTTCTTAATGAAAATATTCCAAAATGATGTCAAATCAGAATGCAGAGCACAACTGCAGTGCAGAGCAGGATTGATTTTTTCATCTTGAATTACCTTGCTGGTCAGGAAATATTGACTGGCCAGTCAAGGGGACTTGGCTGCACCATTCAATAGGTGGGAAGGGTCACCTGCCTTTAAAGTATTTCATTTGTTTTGATTTAAAGGGAGAGATTAATTGTCCAGATGCTCTTTTAAAAGGTGTTTGCACCAGGGGCGATTCCAGGATTTTTTAAGTGGGGTAGCACAGGGGGGACCATGTATCAGAATACAGCATTGAAAATCTGTTAAAAAATATAGGAAATATTGGATAGGATAGAACAACATTATGTAATTCTGCTAAATAACACACCACATTCATTATTAATTTCAATTGTTTTCATTTTAAACAAGTTGTATATCCGAAAACAATACACATTTTCTATAGGCTCAGTGTGCCACTTTTTAGTAAAACAATTCCTGTCCTGGATCCATGGTATCACAATTTTGGATAGTTGTCATGGAAACATTAATTGGTGTGACAACATGTGACAAGGGCTGAGAAGATTGGCAGAACAGGCAGCCAAGTGATCCAATGGAAGTCACCATTGTCAGATTGACAGCACTCTAGCCCAATGGATTGGGGGGGGCAATCATATTTCAGGGTGGGGCGGTGCCACCCCATGCCCCCCCATTGTGACTGAATCAGTAATGTTGAGCAGTGGGGACCGCTTCACTGCTGACTTAAAGGATTGTTGTCAGCTCGGTGTGTTATGTAAATGATTATGCATTATAATATGGTATGTGTGTTCCACTGTGTTTGCGGATTTATTTTCATTAACGGTACTTTTTTTTTTTTTAGTAGTTTGTTTTGCGGGGCCCTCTGATAGCGTCACAGTAGAGATCACTTCCGGGTCACGCAATTCATGTCAGTTGGAAATACCAAAATTGGATGAAATGCTTAATTAGAGCACAATATCGGAAATTGGAAAAATATGAGCGGTATTACATTCAATTTATCGCACCGTTGTGACGAAAAGAGAGCTGAGCCAGAAGGCAAAGCTCTCGATCTACCGGTCAGTTTTCGTTCCTACCCTCACCTATGGTCATGAAAGCTGGGTCATGACCGAAAGAACGAGATCCAGGGTACAAGCGGCCGAAATGGGTTTCCTCAGGAGGGTGGCTGGCGTCTCCCTTAGAGATAGGGTGAGAAGCTCAGTCATCCGTGAGGAGCTCGGAGTAGAGCCGCTGCTCCTTCGCGTCGAAAGGAGCCAGTTGAGGTGGTTCGGGCATCTGGTAAGGATGCCCCCTGGGCGCCTCCCTAGGGAGGTGTTCCAGGCACGTCCAGCTGGGAGGAGGCCTCGGGGAAGACCCAGGACTAGGTGGAGGGATTATATCTCCAACCTGGCCTGGGAACGCCTCGGGATCCCCCAGTCGGAGTTGGTTAATGTGGCTCGGGAAAGGGAAGTTTGGGGTCCCCTGCTGGAGCTGCTACCCCCGCGACCCGTTACCGGATAAGCGGACGAAGATGGATGGATGGATGGAAAAATGAGTCGTTATTCATTTTTGAAACTTATTTTTTTATTTAAAAAACAAATATTACACGGATAATGCAATTGTTGCCCAAAATGATACCCCTTTTTGTTAAAGTCATAAATACAGTATGTCCGACCAGACCACACAAATCCGGCCCCTCACTAATTTTGATCCGGCCCGCATATTAATTAAGGTTCATAATAAATTGTGGCCCGCCTAGTTGTGCGCCAAACCAAAAAGAGCGGAAACTTTTTTCAAACTGCGATTACGTGATACTCAAAGCAGAATTTTGGCAGATTTGCCGACTTTGAGACTCAGAAATCCCCTCAGAAGCAGAGAGATTTCATATTCAGGCTGTGAAACAGGTTGCTGTGAGTCGGCTGTGTGGAAGCCTACTTCTAAAAATGTAATCATTGTTTTGTTTGATTTGCTAAACTCTATGATGGCTAAGGAACATTTTTGCTGACTTTTCTAGGGCTTTATGTCAAACAAACTGGAAGTGAGAAGGCTATATGGGACATGCAGTAATACAGTCAAATAGTGGGATACAGCCAGTAGGAGGCTATGACTGCAGGTTTCTGTCTTCAGATGTGATCAAAGCATACTGAGGCTCAAAACCATGGTTCTACTGTACATGCGAAAAAAATAAAATAATTTGAATCACTTAACTTATTCTAAAGATTACAGAATATGGCATGCATCGTATGTGCCATGATCGTGTTAATAAAGCGAATGACAACGACGCATAACCAGCTGAGAGTTCAATGGGTTAGGGAATGTTGAATATCGTTGGAAGCAGAATCGACATCTTGCAGCTAAAGCCATCCTCCCACACTCTTAGGATTCCTTTCAATGTAGGCCTCTTGGCTGCGCTGCGCAAACACAACAAAGCACAAGAAAAATGGAGTCCCAAATCCCCCCAGATTCCCCAGCTGAATTGACAAGCCATTGTTCAATTTTCCCTGATGAGCGCCATGCCTGCATCAGTGTCTGCATCCACCTATCCATCCATCCCCATCCACCCAGGCAGAAATTGAGGCGGCGGCAGCAGCAGAAGTGGCCTCCACCTCACCTGTCACATTCATCATGATGGAAGCAGCACACTGCCGCCGAAATGCCAGCGAACCCAATCATGCAGAAAAACACTAAAACACAAAGTAATTATGTTCCCATGCTTCTGCTGGAGGTAATTAAACAGCAGATCTCTCTGCAATAGACACACAGCCTGTAGCCCGAGCAGCTGGGAGACACACACACACACACACACACACACACACACACACACACACACACACACACACACACACACACACACACACACACACACACACACACACACACACACATATGCTTTTGTTTGTTCATTACCTGATATTACATCCAATCACCATAATGACATTTTTGAACAATGCTATTACAGTGCAAGCAGCTATGAACATGACCATAATAAATGATTAAACAATCATATATGAATGTACATATAGCTTATTTTAAAATGATGTATTAAAATAATCAATATATTGTCACCGTCGAATGAAAATGAAAAACCTGCATCTCTTCTTTTGCCTTACGCTTGCTCAAGTCAGTTTTCAGGTTAAATAGCAATTAGCTAGTCAGCTGCAGCACACTGAACAGCTTCAAACCTTACCAGCAAATGTCAACAAATGTAGATTCAGATTTAGTACAATTCTTCATGCACGCCTATTTTTTGGAACTATTGGGCTCATAACTCTCTTAAAACCCTTGGGCAAGGCTGTGTTTTACCTGAGAAAAGCAATATTTTTATGAAAACTGGAAAGACTATAGAGAAATTGATCGAACGTAAGCAGTATCTGGAAATGGCAAACATGTTACATACTACATAATGAAAATACACACATGTACATGTTATTGGGCACACATTTACAACAGCAGTAAAACTACTTTACATTATGCCTGATCATTTCCATATTTTCTACTGAGTGCATATTTTTATTTATTTTTTTTCCTGCTGATTGCCTTCATTACGGTAGCAGCCAGACCACGGATGCAATCACGTTCTCATAGATGCAGGTTTGTTGGTGTGTTGATGCATGCAGTGCTGATGTCGGGCTGACACTCCAAACTACATCTGTCGTACAGTTTCCATCACATGCTGTCTGATACGCAGCGCAAGCGTCTGTCTCTCTCTCTCTCTCTCTCTCTCTCTCGCACTGCTCGCACCTTTCATCTCTCTCCCTTTACTGTATGATAGAAAGACAGATTTACTACACAAAGCGAGAAACTGACGTGTGCACAAACACAAAACTCTCTCCTGCACTCCTCCCCGCCGTCATTAAGACCATGATGTAAGCTTCGGCAAGGCAGCTCGCAGGCCTGATAACACCAGACATAATCACTTCTGATCCCTGAGCTTCCCTTGCTTCTCTCTCTTACTTATGACGCCCCCCCCCCTCCCCCCCCAACAACACACCCGCAGCCTCCCTTCTCTTACACAACCACCTTTCTAAAAATCCCTAAAGATGTGTTTCAAAAGGCCAAGGACTCCTTTTTCAGCGTCCAAGCGCAAGTTGGCATCAGCATTTGCAGTGTGTTGCATCAGCGCAAACATAAACACACGGGGGGGGGATCACATGGCTCAGGGATCCCATCATCCCTTGGGGTGTGGTTACCTGTAACTGAATGCCACACCTGGTACTCCTAGCTGGAGGCACTCCTTCGCTGCCTTGTGTTTTCCGTCTCACTGTATTGCAGTGTTTGAGCCTGGGTTGTCTGGGAGGGGGTTGAATGGGGCTATGATATATGCAGTCTGTTCCAGCTCTAAGTGGGAGGTAACAACACTGAGAAAAACTCTGATGCACCCGTCAAGAGCTACTGAATAATGTTTTAATGATGGGAGAATTGATTGTAGACAAATTACTGTAATTTAGACATGCATGTTATTAGGGCTGCACATAAGGAATGTTTTCATTTTCATTATCAAATAATCATTTAGTCTGTAAAATAATGGAAAGTATACCTATTTGTGTGATAACATTATACTAACCGATGCAGTTGCTGAGATCTCAGAAGGCTGCTACATCTCTGGAAATGGTTCCAATAGGGCAATAAAAAACAATACGGCAGGCTGTGAACCAGCCAACTGTTAAGCCCGATTAGCTCGACTTTATTTGAAAAAAAGAAAACCAAATTAAGCACACCTGCAGATTTCACAAAACTGTAAGGGCAAGTTTGGAGGTTTTTAGCTATGATGGATGTGTACAACGGACAGTTTAAATTAAAATTGTACTGATTACCTATCTTTGTTTTTTCTTCCTAATAGATTGACTGTCTTGTCTTCTGACACTTGCTGCTCCTACCTGACCTATTTCAGTGATCCTCTGCTCCCAGATCTCAGCAAACACGTTGGTGAGCACAGTGTCCTTATAACTAATAAAACCTAGGCCAGAGTTGAGAAACACTTCTCAGTCTAAATGTTGGTAGCTGAGCTAATGCTACATTAGCATGTCACAGGCTGACAGGAAGCCACTGCTCATCTCTGAATGCTCAAGAGGTCCCGATTAAAATGATCTCAAATACTGATTGTGATGTGCTCACCACTAGCTTTAGCTTTAGCTCCACTCATGCCTAGCCAACACATCCTCAGTCCCGTTGCTTCAACTAGCGGCGCTTGGTCATGTACCTTTGGCGTTTGTTATTGATGCAAAAAATCTCCTTTAGTGTCATATTTAGACGCGCTTGGCCAGGACACTTTTTGACGTTCTGGGTCGGGACGTACGTTTAACTGACATGCGGCACAAGAACGAGAAAATTAGGCTTAGGAAAAGATGATGGATGGGGTTACAAAATGTTTGTTTCAGTGACACGCGGGACAAGAACGGGACATGAACCACGGTCACCTGGGTGAAAGTCCTGTGTTTTTTGATCCATCCACCCCCCCCAACCAACCTCCGTACGCAGATTTCTTTCATACTACTCTCTACCGTTGTCTCTCTTAACACTACGCCATCTTACAGCGCCGCGGTCCAGCTGCTGCTCTTTCTGGTGCGTTCTATACAGGCGCTAAATGGGGATTTTTGCATCGTATCTGACGCTGAGAGCCACTGGACCAAGCGTCAGTATTTTACCAGTTGGGAGTGAGAACGGATTGACCTAGCTAGACTGTTTGGGGCTGAAACATGACTTACATAGTCAGCTATTGCTAGCTGTGTTATCGCTGGAATGCAAATGTGAAGCGGTACAGAGTGGCGTTTCTTTCCGCGACAAACCCTCTTTGACTGACCGAACAGAAACCGACTTGCTTACCACATTTACCAAATAACACCTAACAGTTTCACCGTGTAGATGGCTAGCTGATGAAATTAATGCTAATTGACTACAGCTGATCAGGCAAGAAGAAGGAGGTAGCATTTTGTGTTGTAAGTTGTAGTAAAGGAGCACTCTGTATCACATCCTGTGGTTTATTTCATTTAAATTCTTCTCATATATACACTCATCATGAGCTGCATAAATCTGGAGATTGTCAGGCTTGACTTGTACTTTCAGCACAATACATGAATGAATCCCTGTGGGTTTTGCAGAAGGACTTTTCACATGAAGAGATATCCTTCAAACTAACTCATAGAATCCTATGGAACCTTACACATCTCCAAACAATAAAGGGCTGCACACTCTAACACTGGGAATTCCCAAAAGTACCTCCCTTGATCGTCTGCTCTCCGAAGAAAGCTCCAGAAGTTAATATTTACAGCCACTGAGAAGCAGCAGGTAACGCCCGGCCTCTGGAAATCTGATTACACCGTGCCCTTTGAACACAAAACTGATGGGAAACAGATTGATAGTTTTTCCATAGATCTTTGAATTTATTACTTCTTATTGTTGAAAAAAATGCTGTGGACTTTGGGAGGATCTTGTATAGAGATATAAAGTTGTCTGTGTCACAGAGTCAGGACACAGGTCAGGGAGACCAGAGGAGGGATGAAAAGGCATAGGTTATTGAAAAGGGAATCACTTGAGCACAGTGGTACTGCTCTTTCGCTATTTTTATATTTTGACTTCAGATATGAGGTTTTTTTTTCTTTCCTGGATGACAGAGAATATGTTTAGTAATGTCAGCAGTATGAATTTCTAAAATATATCAACTTTGTTTGTTGTATTTGATTGCTTTATGGTGGGCAGGATAGGTTGTTTTATTAAAGTAAGGGCAAATTATTTATATCATATATATATATATATATGTGTGTGTGTGTGTGTGTGTGTGTATTTGTGTGTGTGTGTGTGTGTGTGTGTGTGTGTGTGTGTGTGTGTATACTGGCTTTCGTTATTAGGATGCATTCACACCAAATCAGGCATTGCAGCGATTAGCGCAGGTCTGTGCGACAATGTAGTGTCACTTAAATGGCCCATCTGGGTCTCCATGCCCACTCCATGGTGTTTTGTCTGAGTAGGTTATGTGATTGGCCAATGCAGTGTGATATTAGGTTGCGTTTCTCCAAAAGTTGGTTCTATTTCAACTTTTCGCTGCTCCTTTTTTTTCCGACAACCCCTGTGGTCCCCACTGCCGCAGCTGGAGCCTGATGGAAGATGGTCGTCAACTTCCCTGGTAGTGTTAGTCAAACAACTCCACAGGGGCAAAAGCCCCTGGGGATTATGAGATCGGTCGAAGAATTCTGAAAGCTTTGGGTGTGGAGGGTCTGTCTTGGATGACACGCCTCTTCAGCATTGCCTTGAAGTCTGGAACAGTACCCAAAAAGTGGCAGACCGGGGTGGTGGTTTCCCTGTTCAAAAAAGGGGACCAGAGAGCAGAGAGTGTGTTCTCAGTGCTGGAAAAGAGGATTTGGCCGATATGGCGTAGCCTATGACCGGGTCCCTGGGGGATACTGTGGGAGGTGCTGCGGGAGAATGGGGTGAGGGGGTCCCTCTCAGGGCTATCCAATCCCTGTACGTCAAATGCAAAAGCTGTGCCTGAGTTCTCGGTAGTAAGTCAGACTTGTTCCAGGTGAGGGTTGGCCTCCGCCAGGGCCGCGCGTTGTCACCCATCCTCTTTGTGATATCCATGGACAGGATATGGAGGCGTAGTCGTGGTGGGGAGGGGTTGCGGTTCGGTGAGCTGGGATCTCATCGCTGCTTTTTGCGGATGATGTGGTCCTGATGGCATCATCGGTCCGTGACCTCTAACTTTAAACACTTTTTATGCAGCTATCACCTTTCATTGGCTTACTCTTCTGCTATAGAATAAAATGAAATGTGCATATGTTACCATATTGGTCTTTTATTAGATAGTTTTCCAAACAAACTAACAGATGTAGAACCGAAAGTAAACAGCACTGTCGGGCTGATGTCTCTCTCTCTCTTGACCCATCAGTTAGCCTCAGAGTTCTATTCAAACTGTCAAGCCTTCCTACCTGACATCAGCTAGTTATGGAGAGCACTTCACACAAAGGATAGCAACACAGACAGGTCCTGAAGGACCTAGGCTTTGTATGCTTTGAAAACACATTCAGTGCAGCCTCAGCGGGTGCCTGCATTGATTTGTACGGCATGCCGAGTGATGTTATGGGAGCAGATTACACATCATCTCTCATCACAAATCAACAATCAGCAGGAAGTAATAGCCTTTAATTACTTGAGTGCAAGCTCAATAAACTACTCCACATACATTATGGATACATGGAGACATAGTATAGCCAGCATTCCTCTGAAGTGCTCCTCAACGGTGGAGAAGACAGCCAGGGCTGCTGGCAAACACAAGTCAACAACGCGGCACGCATTAAAGCATTAAACAACGCCACCGCAGCCAGGTCCTTTAGCTGCACCCATGTCAAGAATATACTCTTTGGCTTGAGTTGGTGAGACACATGCACACCCACGTGCGCACACACACAGCAGGTGTGTGTCTAAGTGCTGGAAGGGGTTGTGAATGTGTGTGTACTCTGAAGGATACACCACTAAACCCGATTGATTATGTGCTGCTCGGAAGGAGCTTTGCTCAACATACAACACACCTGGCAGCGAGTGGGACATCTGTTGCACTCAATTACATCACGGAATGCGTAGTAAGAAGTAAGAGAGAGAGAGAGAGAGAGAGAGAGAGAGAGAAAGAGAGAGCCTAGACAATCTGTTCCTGTACTTTTCTCAGAAGGTTTTTGAATTTTACACCTTTTGAGTGTGGACAATTTTACCTTATTTCCACTGAACGGTTCAGCTCAACTGGACTCTACCCAACTCTCTTTTGGAACTACAGTAGGTGCATTTCTATCTTGTGGAAAAAAAAATAACCAGGTACTATCCACAACTTTTTTCAATAGAAAACCCAAAAAGAAGCTTTCCAAGCAAGTAGAGCCATGCCATATGATGCAGTGGAAATGCGGCATTACAGTAAGCTAGGCTTATGGTCGCTGTGGTGTTCCCTGCGTGAGGTGCGCGTGCCAGAAAATTACGTTTCCATGTATTTAGAATCCAGTGTAAAAGCTCTGCAACTTGTCACAGCGTGTGGTCGGGCACCTTTGAATTTTTGTAACTGCACGTTCCATTTCAACGTGGTCGACAGTAGCGTTAACTTTACGTGAAGTTGTCTTGCGCAAGTGTAAACAAAGCTTGAGGGGCCAGCCACACGGAAACCCTTTTTGGGGTAAACGCACATGTTTTGCATCGTTTTGGCCGATCGTCCAAACGAGTCCTGTAAATGCACTGCCTGGAGACGCACTTTTTTGAAAAAATTCAAAAACGCCGCCCTTGCGACTTCGTTTGGACGGCGAAGCCGCATACTTGCGTATCGATGATGTCATCGCCACACCCCTCAACCTCTAGCCTTCGACCTCTTATCCCGCGACAACGTCTCATAACAACAACAATGGCGGACTACATGCTTGTGTTCCTGCTGGAGAAGATACTGAGCCTATTAGGGTGACTAGGGCAAAATATACTCTGTTTGTATACAGCGCGCAAGCTTTATGCGCATGCTCGGCCTCTTCTTCTCCGTTTTTTGGTGAATTTCTGTAGCAGAAACAGCGCCACCTATAGGCCTGGAATATGAAGTAGCGTGTTGAGTCATTTAGGCCTCCTCCCAAATGCGCTTGTGTTCAAAGAAAAAATGCCCAAGGAAAAGATGGTGCTATTTGCTATACATTATATGCCCTCGAAAAGGAAAAACCCATCTCTGTCATGGTTTTCATTTGTTTTGGTAAAATAGTCAGTAGCAATCTATACTAAAATAATATGCTTATTCTACATAAACTATAAAAAAAACTGAATAATTTCTTATTTTCTTTGTTAATTTTGTTCATATGCCCAATGTAAAGTCTCTATTCGATCATGTGACGAGATGATACGATATACGGTAGCCGAACGAGCAGTCACATCTTTCAAACATAAAAGCAGCCGTAAAAAAACAACAGGAGGAGAGGGTAGCAAAGCTGCCTAAATTAGATTCCTTCAACCTTTGTTATAAGCAGTCGCCAGCCCAATGGTCGCCTAATAGTGTGTCTGAGTGTGTGTGTGTGTGTGTGTGTGTGTGTGTTTGTGTATGTGTTATTTTCGGCCTGGCCGATTATCGTGGCCCGATATTTGGCAATTTGCAGATTATCTATATCAGTGTTTTATTTTATTGACTATAAAGTGCACTACTTTGGCTTCCAACAACTCTGTATTTTCACTGTGTATTATGTTTAAAGTTTCAGTTTTATTAAATAATTGCCTAAAGCATTTAAACAAACTTTTGTGTTGGAGTATCGGTTATCGGTTTCATTAACTACTAATAATCAGTATCAGTATTGGCCCAGAAAAAGCAGTATCGTTGTGGCACCCATGTGGGTGTGTGTGTGTGTTCTTGTTTAACTATATTCGTGGGGTCCAAAAAATGGGAATACAGTATACTTGTGGGGTCCGGACAGCTTTGTGGGGCCAAAATCCTGGAACCCACAAGTTTAAAGGGCTGTTTGAGGGTTAAGACTTGGTTTTAGGATTAGGGTTAGAATTAGGTTATGGTTAGGGTGAGGGGCTAGGAAATGCATTATGTCAATGATGGGTCCCCACAAAGATAGTGCCACACACTATGTGTGTGTGTGTGTGTGTGTGTGTGTGTGTGCTTCATAGTTTGCATTAGGGCCCCTACTGGTTGCACCTGTATTGGACACACCTCCATATTACTGCAAATTTACATTTTATTTCATCATTTCAATATTTTTATATTTATTTTGTTTTAATTAAAATGTTTACTTTTTAATAGAAATACGTTTACAACACGATATCTGCTGTACATCAATTTCCTGCATTTCAATGATGATGAGAACACGGAGTTAGGGTAAAAGTTAAGTTTTAGATAGGAATGCTGTCACAAGGTGTTGTTAGTGTGTGTGTGTGTGTGTGTGTGTGTGTGTGTGTGTGTGTGTGTATAGAGTGAGACACACACCAGTACAAGGTGTGGGTACAGTTTGCCCAGGACACGACACATCACACCCAATCTGTGCTGTGACGTCCATGTTCCAGGGAAAGCTCTAATCCACTTACTCACTGCCTTCTCACCAACACCGGCTCCCGCTCTGCCTGCCACAGCAACACTCCAATTGATTTCATGTATTGCAATATTGATTAGAATCACTTCAGCAAGAAAACACTGTAATACCAGACTAATTGTTACAAGGGAAATTAGCCCAGTTGCTAAAAAGCCGCCTGTGACTTTATTGCTTACAAATCATTACCATCTAGCTGACAAGCGATTCCATTATGATGATGAATAGCATTAATGGATGTTTAAGATGCTTATGGAGGAAAGGCTTGGCCTGATATTAGGCTGTAATGAACGTGTGCAGTCACCCAGGACCTGGGGGCCAGGCTGGGGAGGGATGAAAGCAAGACCTTGGAACCAGAGCTTGAGCTCAGAGGTTGCAGGGGAAAGGGTGGAGGGGGTGTTAGGGCAGAGGAGGTCGGAGGAGGCTAGGGGAGTAGTCGGGCCGCCCGAAACACGAACCATACGGCAGGCTGGGACTCACGGCAGCACCCCACGGCTACATAAAAGAGCCGGAGGCAGCTGCAGCAATGGAAGTATTTCCCTGAAGTCAGGCAAGCCCCAACACAGACCTTCAACCAAGGACACCCTGGACCTGCAGACACCCCCCCCCCCATACACACACACACACACACACACGCACACATTCCTCAGGGGTTGGAGTGGGAGGACGGCCGAGAGACAGAGTGACAGAGACACAGACAGAGAGAGAGAGAGAGAGAGAGAGAGAGAGAGAGAGAGAGGAGGGGAGAGAGGGCAGAGAGGGTGGAGAATATAACACTTCGTTTCCCGCACGAATGCACAGCATTGCAGCCCGCCACCCTCTCCCCCCACCCCCACCCCCTTAACTTACACACCAATAGGCAAAGTCAAAGAGAACTCCACGGCAAAGTCACAGCAGTCTTAAAAGTCAAGTGGTAGATGAAGGACTGCAGAGACAAAAATTAAAGCAGTCCAATAAACGCACACACACACACGCACACACACACACACGCACACGCACACACACACACACATTCACACACACACACACACACACACACACACACATAGTGCGTTGCACTATGTTTGTGGGGACCCGCCATTGACATAATGCATTCCCTAGCCCCTTACCCTAACCTTAACCCTCACAACTAAATGCCTAACCTTAACCTAATTCTAAACCTAATCCTAAAACCAAGTCTTAACCCTCAAACAGCCCTTTAAAATTGTGGGGTCCAGCATTTTAGCCCCACAAAGCTGTCCGGACCCCACAAGTATACTCTAATCCACGGTTTTTGGACCCCACGAATATAGTTAAACAAGAACAAACACTCTCTCTCTCACACACACACACACACACACACACACACACACACACTGCACACAGCAGAAATTGGGAAATGTATCCAAATACTTAGGCAATAGCTCGCTGTCATTTCTCTGTAATGTCTAGCACAGTGTATCTGCTGCTTTTAAGAGTCCTGAAAAGGTCAACCTTCAGTACTATTACCTGTACTAATACCTTCAAAAAGCAGAAATGTTTTGTTTTCATCTGTTCCCCGACATTTTTTTTAAATCTCACAACCCCTCAACTTTATCTTGCAACCCCGATGGGATCCACTGGTGTGGTAGTGTCATATAGCTACAAACCTTTCAATAAGAAAATCATGTATTTGGCTTTGGTACAACCTTCCATAGTAGTTCAATAACCAGAGGTGGATTTACCGATTAGGTTCGGACAGCCAGGGACTTCCACGGAAGTGGCTGCAGTGTTCACGTCAATGCACAAAACATTGTGGCTTTGAGACTGGTACAAGTACACAAAGGTTTGTCCGCGCATCCTGACGGGTGAACTGGGACTTAATTGTTCAGTTAAGGGTCGGCTATCGTCAAAAGAAGAAACTCTAAATTAGCATCCAGTACTTGTAGCCAAAAAGCTGTAACCAGCTGTTTGTAAAATAACGACATGCAATAGCTTCCCACAGGATGCTGCTAGCTTTTAAACAGGATGCTGAACACTGAAAGGAGATTACTTCTGTCTCTGGACTTCCACATCAATCTACATTGCCCATTATCAGCAACCATTCATCCAATGTTCCAAAGGCACATTCTGTTTACTAATCTGATATCTTTACTAATCTGATATATTAAAAGGCTAACTGAGAAAATATTGGAGAACCCTTTTGCAATTATGTAATCACATAATGTAATCTGAAAACTGCTGCTCTGGTTAAAAAAAACAATGCAACTGATCTCAGCTGGTATTCTGTCTATAATGGAGTGGAATGGAATTTTCTAAGTGACCCCAAACTTTTGACCAGTAGTGTATATATGCCTGACATATTCTTGTTGTTTGCCGTTTGAAAACCCAGGCCTGGAGTGCTGTTTGTATTAGTAAATTATTCACCTCTGGTTCCCTGACATGAAGTGCACAGGCCAGTGGTGAAAAGTAGGCTAATGTTAGTACTGGAAGTAGGGTTTTGAAGTACTTGTTATCACAGATAATCAGGTAGGTTTACATGAAAATTAAAAGGATGGAATAAAGGCATGGATGTCAGGATCAGGGCCAGAGTGGGACTCATTTTCAGCCCTAGAGTGTCACGCCTTAGCCCGGCCCACTTTACTTTACGACTGACTATATTAAAATATTGTAATTAAAACCTTAGTATATAAGTCTGCAATAGCGCACTGTTCTCTACCTTGTATTTCTTGTGCATTTTTGTAAAATATCACTATTTCCAATTGTGTTGCTTCACAATGTAAACAGTTCATTCAACATCTTTACAACATCAAAAATCAATTTCCTGTGTTCACAGACATACATAAATAATAAAATAAAATGTATTGCACTTTCTAATGACACCATCATCTATGTTTTCCTTTGTATAATATTAAATATTACTTTCATCCTTTTCCCTTTCAGTCGTGGGCTTTGTATATCATTTCAATGATAAAAGGCATAATGGGTCACTAGTAACATGTGGGCATAGGACGTGGTTATATTGTAACTACTCTGATCATGTTTGCTTCTTCAACTGCTTCTGACACCAAATCACATTTTATAAATTGGCATAATTCTCAGCACAAATCTCCTCTTTTTACAAAGCTTCAATAATGTAGTGCCAAATCATCCGGCAATGATTATCTCTGGGCATCATACCCTTCATAATAAACACTATACTCTTTATTAATATTAATACTAGTTCTTATAATATTCACTCAATGAGATACCCTACCTGCCCATTCTGGAGTTCTGGGCTCAGACGGAATATGCTGTTTACATGACCTGTATCAAAGATTATTTGGTAACACTTTACTTGAAGGTATCTACATAAGAGTGTCATGACAGTGTCATAAACACATGACATTGTCATGACACAGGAACCCTAACCCTAACCCTAACCCAAACCTAACCCTAACCATAACTTGTCATGACAAAACCGAATGACACTTATGCGTTATGTCATAAACATTTATGACTTGTTTATAATGTTTATGACATGTTCATGACACCTTCATGCATGCCCGGATTATCCATAAGGGCACTTGGGCCAGTGCCCAGGGGCACCAACCATTCACAACCAGAGAGGGGGCACCACATGACACAAGCATTAACAATATTTTTCGTAAATTGTTATATTATTCACTTGAAATTGTTGAAAGACCATAAATTACTCGTTTTATGAACACTAATTTCACAATAATAATAATAATAATAATAATAATAATAAATTATAAATAAATCAATATTACATGACCACTATCACTCCCCTCACCAATCTGTCAGAGTTGAGTTGGTCCATAAGTACACGCAAATGTATCATTTGAGGGATGGGAGGGGGGGGGTTAACAATAATCAAAAGTGGCCAGTTTAAACCCCCAAAAATGTTATCATAATGATGAATGTAAAATATTACGTGTTACAAAAAAATTAACAGTGGTTGGCTTTCTTGATTCAATGTAACTGGCAAGCAAATAAAATTTGTTTTCACACAAACCCCCCCCCACCTCTGGGTGAGACTTGGTTGCGCCCAACCCTTCTCTGTGTTTTTCAAGCACATAGCACGGCCGGTGCTCTTTGTAAGTTTATTCAGTATGCAGAGAAGTGTAAAAGACCGGTCCACAGTCTGCGCTTCTTTTCCTAGAACTCGTATTTCTTTCAGAGGACTTTGTGCAATAAATCCATATTCTTAGATCTAATATTGATAGTCTTTTGTCTATATCTTATTCATTTTCGGTCCTTTTATTGTCGTTAGCTGTGATGCTAAAGCAGTTTTAGCTTTCCCATGATGCTTTTGAAAGTTTTTGAACAGAGGAGTTGCTTTCAGGGCCCGTGAAATAAAGTCGAAAAAATACATATTTGACCAACCCACAATGCTGCAATATATAGTATTGATTTTGGCTTTTTGAATTGATAGACATTTTGAATTGAGACATTTGAATATAGTGCTCACTGCTCATATGCCTACATGTATGTAGTTGGATAAGTTAGTAAATTACATTTGAGAAATCCCCTTGATTATGTCTGATATTTTTGGCAGGGGGAAAGCAAGTGTTGGTTTCTCTTTGCTTAATGCAAATGCTGTTTTTTGTTAGTTTTTTTGGCTTGTCTGCTGGGCTGATGTACTGATGTGTATTGATTTTTACATTTTGAATTGAATGCTGTGCTTTTTGAAATTTACATTTTGAATTGAGACATTTGAATATAGTACTCACTGCTCATATGCCTACATGTATGTAGTTGGATAAGTTCGTAAATTACATTTGAGAAATCCCCTTGATTATGTCTGATATTTTTGCCTGGAGGACAGCACGGGTAAAGGGGGTGGTGGACGGGGGGGCACTTTGAGGTATAGTGCCCAGGGGCACCACATTGTCTTAATACGGGCCTGGTTCATGACAGTGTCATGTCACTCTTATGTAGATACCTTCAAGTAAAGTGTAACCGATCATTTTTTGGTGGTTTTACACCTTTAATTGACAGGACAACTAGGTGAGAAAGGGGAGAGAGAGGACGAAGACATGCAGGAAATCGTCACAGGTCGGAATCCAACCCTGGACCTCTGCGTCGAACCCTAAACCTCTACCAACTGAGCCAACATGCAGCCACATGACCTGTATCAAATTCGGAATATTGTCATATTTGGGATAATAGTGGAATATTAGTGTGCATGTAGTACTGATTGCCTGTTGAACAGTGGACATGTTTTTCTTTTCTGACAAGCTTGTTCTTGATGGACTTCTTGATCATGTTGCATGCAGTGTGAATGCACAGTCAGTGTTTTGTGACGCTTGTGTGCTCTTTAACAAACCAAGTGTAATGTTAGCAATCTGTCATTTTGACTCATGTTTGTGGGCTGTGCCACTGTTTATTTTCTTTACACTCTTTTTTTCTTTTCTTTTTTCAGTCCAGCGCTCTTCACAAGAAAATCCACAGCTGCAGTCTGAACTCTCTGCACCTGAGCAGCGTCTGTGTTACATCGGTAAAACAAAATGCATGGCCATGCATGACCCCTGCAGGTTAAGGTTTGTGTTGTTTACCAGTGTGCTGGCCAGCCACTCTATCACACATTAACCTCAGGGCCTGGCTAACGAGCTTTGGCCCACGCCGCTCTCCAGCCTCATTAAGGAAACACTAACCGCAGCGAGACGGCGCCTGAGACTGATAATAAACTCTACCTACCTAATGTCATGCATGCAGCCAGCCAGATGACACACACACACACGCACACACACACACACACACACACACACACACTCTCTCTCTGCTTTGCTGCTCATTCAATTAAGACTGTGAGTGGAGGTTAAGACAAGTGTCTGGGGAGGAGGTCAGAAAGAGATAAATAAGACAATTTCCAATCCTGGGTTCAATACCCATCAGGGGAAGTAGTGTGCAGTGAGGCAGAGGTTATACAAGTGCCCGCTGGTGCTGGGATCACACCGGCCCCTGTCTGCATTGTTAATGCATGTTTCTCATGTTAGGATGTAGAGCAGGGGTGTCAAACTCAACTTCGCTAAGGGCCACAGTGGAAAATGGGAATCACATCAATGGCCAGACATGTAGAGTTTATTGACATGTTTTTATTTACGAGAAGAAGTCAAATATTTTGACTGTATTATTGCATGTCTCACATAGCTTTCTCACTTAAAATTCGGGCCTCATAAAGCCCACAAAATGTCGGCAAAAAAGTGGAAAAAACATTGAAAAAAACGTCAAAAAAGCGCCAAAAACCTCAGAAAAGGCATCAAAAACGTCAGAAAAAAACTACCAAAACGTCGAAAAAGCGCCAAAAACGGAATAATCGTCAAAAACTGGATGGGCCAAAACTTTTTGGGAACCTTAATTGATATGTGGGCCGGATCGAAATCTGCGAGGGGCCGGATTTGGCACACGGGCCTCGAGTTTGACACGTGATGAAGTGAAAAAGAGAAAAAAAGCACGAAAAATGCAGATAAAAGCGACAAAATTGTCTAAAAAAGCACCAAAAACTTCAGAAAAAGGCAACAACAAATACTGGTCAAAAACCAGGTGGGCCAACATTTATTGTGAACCTTAATTGATATGTGGGCCGGATCAAAATCTGCGAGGGGCCGGAATTGGCCCGCGGGCCTCGAATTTGACACATGATGTAGAGTTTAGATGTGCTATGCAACGTTATGTTCTTAATTGAGCCCCTGGCATCTCATAGCTAACGGGCCTCCTCCTCTCTTCAAAAACAAGCAGCTCGGATTTATTTTGTCTGCCCTCTTCTACTTGTATCTGTAGTCTTTATTTACACAGCAGTCACCATCTATTACAGCTTCTGTGGCTGCCCTGGCTGTGAAAAAGGAGCTCTCTGCTTCCAATAGCTCCGTGAGCTCCTAGCAAACACCACTCCTGAGATAAGCTAAGCTATATCGACTGCAGGAGACGGACTATTCACCGAGCGCACTATGTTAATCTTTTGGACTTTTTCAGCAGTGGGGATCAAGCTAAGCGGCCTTGGAGATGTTAAAAATGAGCCTGGCATTCTAAATGGCATATACTTCAGAGGTAATGTGTTTGGTAGTTAAGACGGCGACAGTGACTTATTCCCCCTCTGTCTTCAGCGAGCCAAGGCGTCTTCCTGCACCACAAATGGGCCATCTGGATCGCCTGTTATAGCCCTCGTGCAATACGACTTGACCATCATTTTTTAAAAGGGCTTTTGTATTTCTATATGGAGAGAAAAAAAGGCAACTTGCTCATTAAGGAGATGAAAAAGTACAGGGTTATAAACAGACCTAATGGGCAAAAATTTAATGAACTTTTGGATTGTGAAAAGACAAAAACTCCTCAAAGCCGGGGCCGGGCAGCGCTGAGACGAGCAGCGCGGAAGCGCTCCTGACAGCTGTGTCTTCCTGTGCAGAGAAATTGCAGTGATTTTAGAAGTCATTTAAAATTCTGACAGCCCAGTTGTGAAATATAGATCTGTGCAGGTATTTTGGAGCGGACTTTCTGTTCCTTCCCCACTCTGCTTCCCTGAAAAAAAGTCCTTTGGCATGTGTGAAAAGGTATTTGGTGGTTTCACTCTGCCTGGCTCCAATTGTGTGCCATCTAATATTAGTATTTGTATTAATTATCTTAAATTAACTGTCAAAGTGCTTAATTAGCATTATTAATGTTGTGTGGCATTAGCACTGAGTGGTGGCTGAAAAATGAGAGAAAATACCTCAGACCCAACTTCGCAGTCACTCGTCAAAAGGACTTAATTACACTAATTAATAAAACTTTGGGGAGAGAGACTCATTTAACAAAGACAGAGCAAGGCACGAGGCCAAGACGCCTGCTGGAATATCTTCATCGTCGGGACTGAGAGGACGCCTCATCAGCATCTTGTTTTTTGCCGACGTGTTCATCCTTTGGAGTGGGTCACAGACTCCGCTGGCAGTGGGACTGTGGACCTGCCAAGTCTCGGATGTCTCTAATAAGGATGCTTGGAGGTCAGAGGACAGGTGTCTCAAAGTTATTGCCAGGACAGACCAAACGATTCATTGTGCAGCACACAGGCATAGATTTCAGGGGGGATGCAGGGGATATATCACCCCTAGTCTATATCCACGACGTTCAACTTCTGGGATTGTTCAGGCGCCTCTTTCTTTGTGTTGCGGTGCTAAGCGCCGGACGGAGCCACGGTGCCTCTGCTAAATAGCCTCAGGAAGGAACTTGTTTTGGTGGAACGTGTACGTTCAAAAGTAGTTTTAGTCGTGCAACAGAAAACTCAGATTGGACAGATAGTCTAGCTAGCTGTCTGGATTTACCCTGCAGAGATCTGAGGAGCAGTTAACCATAGACCTCATAAATCCACCAGAGTTTAGAACGGCAACACAAAGAAAGAGGAAGGTGACGGACATCCGGCCGACAATGAGGGACATCTGGCGGAACATCCGGCGGCACGGGAACTATCCCAGAAATGAAACATCGTCCATATAGACTATGGCAAGGATGACAAGGAATGCAGTAAAGAAAAGTAAAGTCACAGGAAGTAAAAGTTGAAAAACATGCTGGATGTCAGCTTTGCTTTTCTTAATTGCAGATGGGTTGCGTTCGCCGTCTGTTGCATGAGCCGTGCAGATGCTGTTAGCTCAGCCTCAGGATAGATGACAGCTCATCAACATGACTGTCAGGTGTTGGAATGGAAGCGTGGCCAGATGAGGGGGAGGAGGTCGGGACTGACAATACGCTTCTCTCTTCGAGGAGAGAAGATGCATATTGTGGCTTTAATAAACCTTCCATATTGCCATGTTTATTCCATAAATCATTGACCTCACTATTGATCTGAGACTGGCCACAGGAGCCCGCTCACAGCACAGCAGGCAAAAACAAATCAGTGCTGACATGGCTGCGGCTTCCCATGCCATCCCAACATTTGTCCTCGGAGTCCAAACATCCCGACTCCTCGGTGTTTGCGGAGAGCCGGCGATTAAATATTCATGTTGAGTTGCATAACAGCCGGATCCCACAGTTGCGCAGCAGGGCCATTTATCTGGCCGAGGCTGAGACAAGAGGCAGAATGACATCCTCCCCATGACTGGGACCCCCACAGGCTCTGATGAGCTGGTGGGGTTATTAGAATTAGAATTAGAATGCCTATTGCCATTGCACATAACAACAAAATTCAATTGCACTTCCCCTGGTGGTGACACATAGTATGACAAGAGAACATAGTAAAACATAGCAATATGAACACAGTAATAAATAAATAAGTAAATATATTATAATAATTGATAAGTAGTTAAAAGAAGACCATAAAGTACAGTGAGGTCCATATGGGTCATGAGTTCAGGTGTTTTGGATAAAAACTATTCAAAAGTCTGGAAGTGCGACCGTGGAAAGATCTGTAACGCCTTCCAGATGGCAGCAGAGTGAAGAGGGTTAGGGTTAGGCGTTGCAGTAACTGTAACTCAGTAACTGGTTATTCCTAGCCGGCCCATCTTTTGAGCCTTTTTTTTCCATTATACTTCACAATCCTAACCTCAAAGGATTCAATTTAACTTGATTTCCAGTCCTTTTTCAGCCGAGTCTCCAGAGTCTTCCCTATTGAATTCTATGAATCTGGCGTCTGAAGTCAGCAGCTCATCAGCTGTTCAGACCTCAGTGTGTCTGTCAGTGGGGCTGCGGAGACAACGACGCAGACTCTCAGACAGGCTTCGTGGCTTTGGTGTTATCGGCACACAGGCATTTTTTTTTTTACTGTTTCCCTTCAATTCATTCCAATTCAGATTCCATTTCAACATGTGGGAATGAGAAGAAAAAAATGGAAGAGCAATGCAGAGCCATCATTGTTGCGCCGAGAGAGCCAATCACAGTGTGGCAAACAACGCTCTTTCATCTGCGGCTTAGACTCAGCTCTGTTCTCTGTGACAATGGGAGTCAGCGCAGGCCACAGGTACTGGCTCTAAATGTGTGTGTGTGTGTGTGTGTGCGTGCGTGTGTGTGTGTGTGTGTGTGTGTGAGTGTGAGTGCGTGCTTGCGTGTGTGTGTGTGCGTGTCTTTGAAAGCACGCAGCAACACAATGGAAAGCTCTGACATATCCATACACACTCACACATATTAAGTCTGTGTGTTTTTGTTTATGCCTGGACGTGTGGGCACGAGGTAGAAAAAAGAATTGAATGCAATCAATTTAACCATTGCACGCACAATGTGGTGTTTTTGAATCAGATGGGAATAATAGGCTTACAAGCTTTAAGCCCATGTCCAAATAGATTTGGGTCTATGCCCCTGGGGGCACGGAGATCATTTAACAAACAGCCCTCCCTCACTAATTCTAGACTACTTAAGCTCTTTATGACACAAATATCCAAATGAATGAAAAATAATTTCCAAAAAAGCTCCAGCTACAATTCACAAATGGGCGGATAACCCACAGAGGAAGCAGAACAATAACACGGGGGTGAGGGGATGAATAAGAGAAAGAGCCCAGCTCTGTGTGATTTGTCTGTTTGGCACAAGTCTGATTCTGTATCGCTCCTACAAGGCCCTCCCGAGACTCAGCCACTTCAAAGACTTGGAATATGTAATTAATATCCAGACAACACTCTCGGCACCCCAAAACATCTCACCGCTGGTTCACCTGTTAAGAAAGCGGCTCATTTTTGTTTGCTGAACAGGAAGAGAGAAAAGCTTGTTTTCAACCTTGCAGCCTGAGATGCCAATTCGATCAAATCCCTCTCAGAGTTAGACTGTAATCCAACACTATAATTATTCACTGTGACTAAATACCAAAACCACTGACTGCAGTCAGTTATTGAGTTATTTCCATTAAGTGTTACAGGCAGTGTTCGAACTATACCGTGGCCTTTGGGGAGCCCACTTCTTTTTTTTTCACTGGGGGGGGGGGCTCTAGTCAAAGTCTATAAATGAATAAATGAATAACATGAACAACGGTTAAAGTTACTCAGGCTACCGACGAATACCATAATTCCTCCGTTCAATTAGGCCTAAGCGATGCACCCCAAGCTTCCATCCTTAACAAACAGCCATGTACTGTATATCGGCTCTTCCAGTCTCTCCACTGCTAGCTGTTCCAGTTTAACAGGAGAGAGGAGCGAGAGGGGTTAGGATCGTAACCGGCCTCTGACGAGCTGTTACCACCACCATCTTCAGCCAGAGAGGACATTATTTCTTCAGCTTCTTCTTGCGTTGTCACCCCGGCGGGAGGTGTGCTAACAGGGCTTGCAGCAGGTGAACCGGTTGTGCTATTAACGTCATCGCTACAGAATTTCTTAGTAAAACCAAAATTCATTAAACTGCCTTGTTTTCTTTTTGCCATGGCTATATGATGCTAACTGCAGAATGGATTTCAAGGACTTTGCACGCCAATTAATGGCCTCCAACGTTTATTTTTTCTACGAATCTTTGAGTTAACATGTACTAAACATGAGTTGAATTTGCCCCGCAGCGCCGCCACGCCTTGATGCTCATGACAAGAAAAGCATGTATAGTTACTGTATCTTTATTGAAGTGAATTAGGTTTAAATCGCCATCATGCATGAATGAATAATATTTTTGTAATATTACACACATCCACGATGATCACATTACACAAAACTGAAATTGCACCTCAAAATGACACATTGTCAATATTTTTAGAGACCCCCCCAAAATTTCACAAATCACGTTTTCAGGGGAAATCTCTTATTAAGGGGAGCCGAGCTCCCCCTAGCTCCCCCATAGTTCGCACCCTGGTTACAGGTAATGCCAACCTTACACCAAACAACTTTTCAAGCATTCCATTCCAAAACAGACATCATTATGGGATGTTTAGTAAAAAAGAACTGTACATCCCGAAGACGCTACATTTCATTGTGGGAATATTGCCTTATATAGAGCATGAATCTCACACTTAAGCATTTGGAGAATCAAATAAAATGGCGGAGGTTAAACATGCAGCACTAGCTAAACTAGTAAATAGACAGTGATGTCGGACACAGACCATTGTCTACCGACCGATCATTTACCAGGCATGGGTGGTATGCGCAAAATATGCTTTGAAGTTGCACTATGGGAAGTGTAGGATCCAATGTTTTAAAGCTTGACCATGGGACTAAAGGTTTAGACGCTTGATTCTCGACTATACAGTTTGAAGCTGCTACTTTTTGTTCCAGAAGAAAATCTGACTGATTGGCCAATCAGGCTTAACTGATTGCTAACATGGAAACACAGTTCTGCACTGTAGCTCTGAAATGGCCTACGGGTCTTGTTGTGCTTTTGTCTGTCATTAGTCTAAAAATAAAACTAATATATTTGACAATTTTTCATCAATCACTTTGCTAATTAATCAACTGTTTAAGTAATGTATCACGCAAAATGCTCAACATCTCTATTATCAGCGTCTCCAATTTAAATGTGCTGCTCTGCTCCGTTTCTCAACAACAATGTGTCATTAACAGAACAAAAGAATGGACTGAAGAAGTGATGGACTGTCATTACTTACAGCCCTGGACATCGTATCTGATGTGTGGTATATTGCTTCACTCGAGCTGCATCCGAAAAAGGTTCAGACTGGCAGAGATTCCAGCAGCTCAGTATGTTATAGATGAGGCATCGGAGCTCACAGAAAAGTCTCATCTGTCTGAGCAGTTCAGAAACATACTGAACTGTGCCAACATTACACCTGACAAATGACCACACTTCAAGTGCAGTTTGTTCAGATACAGCTGGATGATTCATGCACCCACAGCTCTCGCTCTCCCTATCATCACATGTATTTACAGAGCAGTAAGACATGATTAGTCTGCTAGATCTCATACAACTCACTCCATGATGTTGTGAGTTACCTTTTATAGTTTAGTCTTTTTCCTTTAAATTAAACTCATACCTTATTTAGTGACTTGCAGCATTCCCGGAACACATTTTGACAATCCCCAGAGAATGGGCATGCATTTGTTGCTTTCAAACCATTTGAATGTGTGTGCGTGTGCAGTATAAAAAACAAATAGCCTGCTGTCATTATAGATTTAATGTAATTTATTTTAATTTGTTAACCATTGTATTTTAGGATACCTATTGTCAGCTTGCCGGGGACTACGGCTGGAAATTAGCCATAGAGGCTAAAGCTGCTCCTTTTACTGTACAGTGAATTAAGGGGGACTGTCCACCACATTATAAACTAATAAACTAAACTACCTGGTGAAAGGGGAAATCAGTCCAGTTGTGCCAAATATCTTGTGCTATCACAGAAACAAACCGCACTCAGAAATGAATAGTGCATCCCCAAAAGATCGTTTTAAACTTCCCCGTCCCAGCCAAGACCCCAGGAAGAGCGCCATGTCTTAAAGCCACCATGGGCTTAGCGGATGAGGGTGGAATTGCACCCTCTGGCCCAGAAAGACTTTTCCCATAGAATTTGCATGGTGAAAGAAACTTTTATATTTCAGCGGATAGTTTTTTTGGGGGTACATCAACTTACCAGCCTGAACACTTAAAGGGTCCTTGTTTAAAACATCACATTTTTAACATGTTTAGCATTCACTAGTAGCCAAATCCAGCATTATTAAACTAGGCATGATGAACGCGCATAATGGACACGAGCAGACTGCACTGCGCATGCTCATATGACTGTTCTCCCGAGGTCCTGTAGCTGTGATAATGGATAATGCTAACGCTAATGGTTGTAATTCACCATGTGTTTTCTATTAATACATCCATGGTATGTATGCTGTAAAGGCTGTAACGTGGATGAGAGATGAAGCCATGGCTGTTATTAAGAAAAGCTCTGTTCACAAAACTGCAGGCTAACCCTAGTAGCTAGCTAGTAGCACGACATAATAATTACATCTCCTTGGTTGTCTAAATACATTCATCATTTATTTAGCTAAGCATGTAAATGATCAGGAACAATGAAAACACAATGTTTAACGTTAGTGAATATTTTAAACAATGAAACGGCGAGTTCATGAGTTCACCACTTGTAAGAGACACGAGAGAGAAGCTCATGAACGAGCATGTTGCTACCGGTTGCTACGACAACACAAACTGTTGCTAGTGCGCATGTCCATCGTGACGTCATGGGCCAGTCAACGCGGAAGATCCAAGCTCCATGATTGCTTTACGCGCTTTTGAGCACTCTCATTGGAATGAACGGGGCTTCCCACCGAACGCTGTATCCAGTTCTCTTAATACATCCATGGTCCCAGCACATAACAAAATCTCTTTCCCAACATCGGACATATTACAAGAGCCAAAGAACCAAAAGTAAACTATATGACAGTATCACATGCAAAGAACAATGGCACCTCTAGCAAAGTTACGACACGCATGAATACAAAAATATGAGTTGCACCTTTGCTATCAACTTTCAAGACATATCTCACTCCTTTCCCCTTCTGGGGTTCACCACTTATTTAAATGTAGGTATCCTGTCCCGCATTTCCCCTCTGTAGCAGCTCCCCTATGTCTCCTTTTTTAATATATTGGTCAAATGGTTTCCAGATTTTCTCATACACCCCTAATTTGTTTTTGAATACATACGTTCATCTTTCCATGGACATACATTGCGCCAAATTCTTGATCCAAGCATCAATTGTAGGTGCCTCCATTTTATTCCAGATGAGAGCTCTAGTCATTTTTGCCTGTAGTATAGCAAATCAATACATAGGGTCAAGTGGAATATTCACAGACAAGATAAACATGGTTTTATTGATCACCTCCCTCCAGTTAGTCAGTCTCTTAATACTTTCTGACCCCCCCACCACCCTGTCTGTGTGTATCAGGAAATAATTACATACATATATAATCCAACAACTGTGTAATAAAATAAGGGCTTCATCTTATTTGTGCAAATGTGTATTATTGAACTGACCACACTAAGACATGTATACAATACCCTGCAGTGAATATCCAATATGCTCCATGTCTTATAATGTCAGAGTTAAAAATCATTTGGCTGCTAAATTCTCTGTCCTAGTTCCCAATGCTACTTCTTTGTTATGTCTGTTATGTTTTTGTTTTGTGGGTGTTAAATTGTTTTAATTTGGATTTTGAACCCTTAATGATTCAGTCCACATTATGAAGCTGTCACATGAGTGCTAATGCAATCAGCAGTCTTCCTGTTTATCACTAATGCTAACTTCTGCCTGGTAATGACCCCTCTCTGCTGTGTGACTCATGCATGGTGTTTAATTACCACAAGGCCTGACTCACTTTGCTTCCACCACATGTAAAAGTATGCAGCTGAATGCAGAAAAAAAGTCTCTGATCTGAATACAGTGTTTCCTCTGTTTCAATTCAGTATGTCACGTGCATTATTTTTACGTCCAATCTGCTTTATACACAATATTAAAGTAGCAAGCATAGTGTTTATTAAGCCTCTCAGAGCAGGAAGTGAGTCCTAACTGGCCAAAACATTTGAGAGTGATGCATATTTGGTTCTGTACCTTCTGTGCATATTTAGACTGTATGTTGTTGTAGTTCGACAAGACCAACTGAGTGTTGACTCTTCTCTAGAGAAATGATGCAGCTGCATCAAATAAAATGTCTCAAGAATCTCAGTCTTATGTAAAAAGATCTCAGAGATTTGCCGCAAGTGGATTGTGAAAAGCAAGGTATGAACAATCTCATCGCAGGGTCCAGTCGAGAGCTTTCCCAGGCTCCAGAAAAGCTTTTCTTGATTGTTTTGTCGACTTCTGTTTCATAGCAAGGTATGAAAATAATTTTCATTTTCAAGTTTTAGATTACTGAGATTAATTAGACTGCTACTAAAACTGTAACATCCCTGCATTCTGGGGTAATACATTGTCCTGTATTTAATCTTTAATTATAGTCTCTATCGACAATGTTTAATTTCCGGGATTGTTCAGGTGCCGCCGGAAATTCCGCCAGGAGTCCCTAATTTTTGACTGGATGTCCGTCATCTTCTGCTTTCTTAGTGTTGGCATTTTAAACTCCAACTAGCTAGACTATCTGTCCAATCTGAGTTTTCTGTTGCACGACTAAAACAACTTTTGAACGTACACATGTTCCACCAAAAGTAGTTCCTTTCCGAGGCTATTTTGCAGAGGCGCCATTGCTCTGTCCAACAATTTTGATTGGTTTAAAGAAATGCCAATAAACAAGGGCATACTTTCCCCTCATACCAGAATATGTGTGGACTAGCCAGACCCTCCCCTGCAGAACTGTGGAGGAAGGTCTGGCAATGTGAGACGAGGTTATTTATAACTTTAGTTAACTGCAAATGCAAAAAAACAACATCATTTTAGATATAATAAATGCTATTGAACTCCAACCCTAGTCTGTAAGCATGGTTCCTGGAGTGCTTCTGAGACACTTGCTGAACACAGGCCTAGGCCTTTGTGTACTGTATAAGTTATTTTCGTACATTGTATAACTGGCAGTGTGTTGCCAGTCTGCTGTCTGGGCCCAGTATCTACCTTAAGTGCCAAATGTACCATGTGTTGGAGTTCCAGCTGTGCCATATTCCAGCTCACAGATGACCAATAATGATAATCCACTGATTTACCCGTGGTACAAACACAATCTGCACAGCTCATCTGTCACACACTGACTGGGCTGCCAGTGTTCAGGGCCTGATGTTCTGTAGGTCTAGTCTCCTTAAAGCCTAAATGGATTATTAGCATGGTTAGTTGGGGCAGTTTGATGACAGTTACTAGTTGTGTTTTCATTCAATTGTGAGGCAATTTCTAAGAAAACTTTTGCAATATCGCAAAACATTTGGTCCGAATTCGCAACCCAGTCTCACGGCAGTTCGTGAAATGGTCACGTAATTAAATCTATTTGATTCGTGTACACTAACACGTTTATCTCGTTTTTTTTTCGTGATGGTCAGCACGTTTTTTAAACTAATGTATTTCAACGGGAAGCTTCTTTCATGATCACAGCACGATTCTTAATGAGAAGATGACGTAGCATTAAGAGCGACTACGGTAGCAAGTAGTATGAAAGCCCGAAAATCCACATAGGGAGGTTGGTTGGGGTGGTGGATGGGTCAAACAATACAGGACTTTCACCCAGGAGACCGGGGATCGTGTCCCGCTTGTCACGTCGCTTTCTGCTTTTACTAAACCCAACTGTCCCATTCTTCTTTTCCTAAACCCAACTGTGCCGTTGTTGTCCCGCGTCCCGTTATTGTTTTCCTACAAAACGCCTTGGGAGAAAAATGGAGATAGGTCTTCAGGAATTGGGTTCAACTGATGAAGTTTAAATTGTTCTTTCATGTCTCTGAGTATTCACGCTGTCCGGAGTGAAAGACACATTATCGGAATATCTGAGAAGACGCAGACAGCGGAAACTAGTGATGTCCGAATAAAGCTTAATGAACCATCAGTTGTGTTTGGTGACCGAACTAGACAGCGCTCTTTGTTTACAAAAAAAGCTCAAGGAATGGCAATCAAGTGTGCTTTCAACCCTTTGTTGATCAGAGAGAGTCATCTAAGGAAACTGTGAGTTAAATGTTCACTGCATCAGAGTTTATTGTGCAAAGACATTTCCATATCCCATCAATTCAATCAATCAACTATTTTTCACAAAAACACACAAAAACCACCTCAAGCGAGCGTAATAACTTTTTTTGCAATTGAGGACATTTTATTGAATTTTGCTTTTTCCATACAGCTTTTTTAATGCGATCATTTAAAATGCGCAATGAAATAGGTAAATGGAAGCACAACGATTGATGTCTTCCAACTCAGGTCACCAATAGTCTCGCATTGCCAGACCTTCCTCCACAGCGCTGCAGAGGAAGGTCTGGCTAGTCCACACAGCATTCCTGGATTGGAGAAAAACATGCTCTGGTTTATTGGCATTTCTTTAAACCAATCACAATCGTCTTGGGCGGTGCTAAGTGCCGGATGGAGCCACGGTGCCTCTGCAAAATAGCCTCGGGAAGGAACTTGTTTGGTGGAACGTGGGTACATTCAAAAGTTGTTTAAGTCGTTCAACAGAAAACTCAGATTGAACAGATAGTCTAGCTAGCTGTCTGGATTTACCCTGCAGAGATCTGAGGAGCAGTTAACCATAGTCCTCAGAAATCCACCGGAGTTTAGAACGCCAACATAAAGAAAGAGGAAGTTAACGGACATCCGGCGGAATTTCCAGCAGCACATGAACAATCCCGGAAATTAAATGTCGTCGATATAGACTAGGTCACCAATAAAAAAAATAGAAGGCATCGCTACCAGAATGGTATTCTTATCACGATTAAAGGCCTCTGGGACAGGATTTCCAACATCCTGGTACAGTCTCTGATAACTGAAACATGCCGCTTGATTTATAAAGTCTGCAATGCATCACCACAGAACAGTAATTCAACTTTGACAAAACACACGTAAGCATATATAAGCAGACATGATGTTCACAGCAGGGTGTGTCCAGACAGATTTCAGGAGCCTTCACCCCCCTACTCCGGCCCCACCTGTACTGCACTATGATGGATTACTAAGATTCCTGTGTCAGCAAGTTGATTTATATGCTGTGGAAATCTGGCTGACCGTTATGTAAGGTACATGTGTTTTCAGTGGAAGAGGGTCAAATTTGCAAATCAACAATAGTGGTTTAGTGTAACTGGAATCATGTAAGTCATCCTTCTTGCAGTCAAAATTAATTGATTTTCAAAGTCAGTGCTGATCATTTTTTTCATTAAGAGAGAGACACTGCCACCTCATGTGAAGGCCAATGAAGTGGTGGGGTGCCCGAAACCATTACACAGGGATTCTGAAGAAGCCGGACAGGAATCTGGATGAGCGCAAACACTTAAAAAAGGCACGTGTTGCTACGTTTTGTCGGGGCTGAACGTGACACTGATCTGGCAAACCTGCATGCACTCTCCTTGATTGAGCTGTGAGCAGCTGATCTCTCCCCTACATCACAGAACCAGAACTACAATACTGTAAACCCTTGAACCGAAAACTAAACAGGCATGTGTCATTAATACAATTGTTTAATACACATCAAATAATCATTTATCTGATGAACTGAAACATTATACCAGAATTAAAGGTTTAAGCAGACACAAAACACTGTTAATTTTGGGAGCAGGTCCTAGTGAAAAGGGAGAAAGGGGGTCTTTGGATCAAAGTCAGAAATGTTCCAGTGTATATGTTTGACTGACAGCTGAGCCAGTGGAGGTAGAGACATTCATTTGAACAAACTGGCATGTTAACTATATTTTCCAAGCTAAATACAGATTTGTTTGCAGTGGTAACGAAGAACAAGAAGTCTGAACGTTACACACGATTAAAATCCTTATAACGGGCTATTTGTTGAAATTCTATCTTTTTTTAACAAGCTCCCATCCTATTGGGCACGGGGATATGTGTGTCCTTTTTATTGTTTCTAATTAAGAACAAGGACCACACTGTTTAGCATCTAAATTAACCGATGCTGACATTTGCAGGTTTTAAAGAGCAACTTAACAAGCGTGTTGTGTTCAGTTGTCTGAGGCGCCTGTTGTGTTGTGTCAGGCTGTTATCTGTTAGTGTCACTGTGACAAGTCAAGTCAATTTTATTTATAAAGCGCCAAATCACATTCAACATTATCTCATGACACTTTTCATATAGAGTCTAGACCAGGGGTCTTCAATGTTTTTTAAGCAAAGGACCCCTTAACTGAAAGAGAGATGGCACAGGGACCCCCTACTACATATATTGTATAAAATCAAGTTGCATATTAAACTGGGCCTACCATAACATGTAGGGCGGCCTAAAGCCTTTTTTGCATTGAATACTAAGCCATTAAAATAGCCTCATAATTACTGGCATGATTTCATAAATCATATTTTCATGTTAAACATACGTGGCAAAGTGAATTGTTAGGATGAACTGTATCTGTGTATGGCCTTAGTGACTCCCTTACATATAGGCCAGTAAGCCTATCATCAGTGGGGATTTATATTTGCTAATAATATGTTGGATTCATGTTAGGACTTTTTCATTTTGAAAAAACTTTTGAAAATTAACAATAATTTGGAGGCCCCCCTGCTTTGATTCGGAAGATCCCTGGTCTAGACCATACTCTTTAATTTACAGAGGCCCAACATTGCCCCATCAGCAAGCACTGACGACAGCGGCGAGGAAAACCTCTTTAACGGGATTAAACCTCGAACAGACCCGGGCTCTGGTGGGCAGCCATCTACCTCGTTAAAACAGTGGTGGTACTGCTTCATACACAAGTGTAAAATGAAATAATTTGATTAGCTTAACACAGATAATTTCATTGGCAATGAAGACCAACAACCAGCAGAATTCTGAATTCTGTAAATGCTCAGAGAAACATTCATTTTCGTTTTAGTGATTCATTTCGAGTGCACATGACATGATTTACAGAGCAGAGACAAAACATGCTGTGTCATTTCACGCTATGTAGACCAACAAATGGAGCTCAGCGAAAAATTCTTTCAGGAAGACTTCTAAAACATAATCACTTTCTCTCTCCTCTAAACAGATCAGCTATAGAGGTGTTCACTTTTATCTTAACCAATCAGAAGCGGCCATGAAAATCACGAGCCAATCACTGGATGACATCCCTGTTTTAAACCTGTCTCTCTCTGCTGCTCTGTTGTCATTTCAGGATAAGAGCACAACCCTCCTCCTCCCCTTGCTCCTCCGGTCTTCATCGCACACGGCTCCTGGGTCCTCATCCGGCAGGCCACTACCAACAGCTCTTCGGTTTTGGTTTCCAGGCTCCTCGCGCCACCATCAGTGTCTAGACTCCATCGGGGGATTATCTTCGGCTTTCTACCCCTTTAAAAAAATGTATATTTTTTAAATAACGATGGAGTCTAATCTCCAAAGACTCACCATTTCAAATCATGCATATGTACAATAAATCTTTGCATATCTGCAACAAAGTCTCTCCTGATTGAAATATAAAGATGCATCGTGGGAAATGCAGGATCCAGTGTTTTTGGCGGTTGACCCATACTAGGGACTCAAAGTCAAGATGTGTGCCGCACACATTTTAACTATTAATTTTAGTTCCCAACTTTGCTGGAGCAACCCTTTAATAAATCCATTAGTATGTTTATTGTGCATTATCCTTACATAGTTTTATACTGCATTACGTGTGGGTGTAAAATTTATTTTTTGTCTAATACACTGCATATCTGATTATTGCACAAACTACTGCTAAATAGAATGTGAAACATTTCCAGAGTGTTTCCTCATTCACCAGCCTTTGTAGAAAGAAAGCTACTGTTTGGCTGAAGGAATAACCACTGAGTTGCTTTCCAGCTCTTCAGATGTGATTTCCTAACAATCACAACATCTCTGTTTGAGCCAGCCAGCCTTCAGGCAATTCAGAGAGTTCACGTTTCTGCTCTCACTGTTTAACAGAGCACCAGCCGCTCTCGGTGTAATCAATTCCAACTATTATGGCTGCTTTCATCACTATTTCAGCCAGAAACACTTCATTTTTCATAGGCCATGTCTTTCTCTCTGCCTCTTCATTTGTCATGAAGAGTATTATGCACAATAAGATTTTACAAACTAAGCCAAACTTTTGAAATCCCTCAGTACGTCTTAAATACCTCTTCAACCTTCTTCTCCGTTTCCTTTATTTACAGGGTTAGGGGGTTGTAACTACATATGTTGGCTATGTCATATAGTGTTATTCGTACCTGTGGGAAGTTGGGGTCCGGACGGGGCAGCCCCCCTTGCCCCCTCTGGCTAACGCCTGTCAGATTTCTAATGCTCCTCTCTCAGCTCCCTGTCACCTTTTTTATTGACACCAAAGTAAAGATGTTCTACAACTTTAACCAGGTTTCTAACACTATTGAGGTTTCTGGTCTCCTGTACAAGCATGTATTTTACTCCCTAACACCCAAGAGTCTACGCTAGTGCTCTACGTGTACTGAGGTACAGTACGTGTTTACATCAGGCCCCCAGGCCCGAAAGAGATGTCTGTAAATCAGTGGAGATATTTTTTTTAATGACTTGTTTCACTATCAGAATTTGATCCATTCAGTCTGATAAACTTTGGAAAGTCTAGAAGAGTATTAGTATAGTATAGTACTATTAAATCATTTAGTTAGCAAAGCACTAAACGGGAAGTAGCCGACTCGGCTGGCGGAGGTCTCTAGGAAAAGATTTTAGGAAAAGATGGTGGGCAAGGCCTCTTGTTGCATGTTGAAACAGACCAGACTCATTCTATCCAAATATGATTGTGAGCTCAGGAACAGCAGCGACCAACTCTGTCAGGTCAGGATGGTGACCACGCGCTCTGACACATCTGAAACAAGATGCAAAATAGATGGTAATACTCTGATGGCAAAGGCCAGATTCACATACACATTCATACACCGATGGCAGAGCCCACATCCACACACACGTTCATACACTGATGGCAGAGGCCACATTCACACACATTCATACACTAATGGCAGAGGCCGCATTCACACACACATTCATACACTGATGGCAGAGACCACATTCACACATACATTCATACACTGATAGCAGTCCGCATTCACACACACGTTCATACACTGATGGCAAAGGCCACATTCACACACATTCATACACTGATGGCAGAGGCCACATTCACACACACATTCATACACTGATGGCAGAGGCCACATTCACACACACATTCATACACTGATGGCAGAGGCCGCATTCACACACACATTCATACACTGATGGCAGAGGAGGGCTGATGGCAAGGTGCCACCTGCTCATCAGGAGATAGTAATCTAACAATCGATCTCACAGCGTACACCGTATCTTGCCCAAGGACACGCTGACTGGAGGAGCTGGGATCGAACCGCCGATCTATAGTGGACAACGCGCTCTACCTCCTGAGCCACAGCTGCTGCCCTTGATGAGTATGAGCCTAAATGAGCCTTAATAAGTAACTTTTGTTCATGGGTAAACTACATGCACAGTCACTTTATGGCACTATCTATTGTTACTGGGCTCATTTTAAACTGTTGATTCCAACAGACTCTATTTTCAATTGTCAACAGAAAATCATGTAATTCTGTCCTCTCGAACCCCCAAAAATCGGTGAGAAGTCTATGACGAGTTGGGGGGCATGGATTTCGAGGCTCTGTCATCGTTTGAATGCATTTCTTTAATTTGTGAACAGATCTTAAGCTAAAATGAACGGTAGAGTGAATGGGGTTGATTACCCTTGGCAAAGTGCATTGTTTTCAATAACTAAAAGTGCCACTAATCAATAGCAGTATGTGCTGTGTGTCGGTTAGTGTGCTTGATATTCCATGCTTCATCTTGGAAACTGTAGTTGACAAAACAATCTTACCTCATGGTCCAGCTACTTGAGGCAAACTTATTTACCCCACGTAATGGTTGATCATATTTTTGTGGCTTTACTCTTCAAGTAGGAGAAGCTTAAACTGGAACTAGCAGCTATGAGGTTAAAATGAGAATAGATTAGTATTGGAAAAATCCATTGGTTGTAAAAGAAGTAATAAACCCACATATGTTGAGATATGGGTTTAAGTTATGTATTGAACATACAAACAACATGGTCGGACAGAAAAACATATTGCATGTAGTGAAGGTTGAAGTTAGGTTCAAGAGCATTTCTTTAAGGAATGGTATTTTTAAATTCTTTATTTTTGGTTCTGGCAGTACAATTGAGACAAAGGAGTGGGAACATACAGTCCCACACACAGTGTACACATAAGGGCAGTACACTGTTGCGCATTGTGTATTATACTGCATTTGACAGCCTTGAATATATAAGAGTGTGGTAAACAAGCAATAAGAATAGCAGAGTACATATTTGTACAGCATAAAAAATTACATTACAGTATTATTACATATTTGTGTACAGGGAAATAATTTTCTACTTTATTTCATGTTGGTCACCACGAAATTGGAACGTTACTATTTCACAAACTGCCATGACTGCTCTGGGGGATATGGTGACAACACGATCTGCGGTCTCTGGGGGACACAACAACGGGGAAATTAAACGCTGCACGCCAGCGACAACTGCCATGACACAGGGCTGCTCTGGGAGATGCAACAACAGGGACGCCACACGCGGTAGACAGTGACAACAACGGCCGTCAGGACACGATCCACGGTCTCTGGGGGACGCAACAACGGGGAAATTAAACGCTGCACGCCGGGGACAACAACGCCGACAACAACCGGACGCGCTACAACAACTGGACGGTTGTGGTTAGGAAAAGAAAGACAGGGAAAGGTTGTGGTTAGGAGAAGAAGAAGAACGTGGAAAGGAGCTACCACCCCGGTCTCCGTTTTTTTACCTATCCACCACCCCAACCTACCTCCTTACGCGGATTTTCGGCTTTTCACTACTAATCTCTACTATAATCGTGCTGTTATCACGTAATATGCTTCCCATTCAAATATATTAGTTTAAAATTCGTACTCACCAACACGATAAAATACAGAAAAACGTGTCCCTGTACACAAATCAATAGATTAAATAACGTCACCATTTTACGAACTGCCATGAGACTGGGCTGTACATTAGGAATGAAACACAACAATAAATGGTGCAATATGACCAGCGTTGGGTGTAATGTGTAACAAAAGTAACAGTTACAGTTATATATTACTTTTAGCAGTAAGTATTATAATGCGTTACTTATAGGATTTTGGTAAAATTATTACATGTACTTTGTCAAGTAAACGTGTTATCACCCAAAATGAAATGTATATTGTTTTAATTTATTCATTCATCCATACGGCGTCACTACCGCCAGAGCGATACCAGAAAGAAATATCGGTAACACTTTACTTGAAGGTATCGACATAATCGTGACATGACACTGTCATAACTATGACATAACACTGTCATTAACGTGTCATAAATGTTATAAACAAGTCATAAACGTTTATGACTTCTGTCATTAAGTGTCATTCGGTTTTTGTCATGACAAGTTGACATTGTTTGGGTTGTCTTGATTATGACAACTTGACATTAATCAAAGTGACATTAGCAGAAGTTGTCTTGGTCATGACAAGTTGACATTAAATTAGTTTGGATGTCTTTGTAATGACAACTTGACATTAACCAGGATGAAATTACCAGAAGATGTATTTGTCATGACAACTTGACATTAAATTTCTTTGGAGTGTCCTTATTAAGACAACTTGACATTAAACAGGATGACATTATGTCAAGTTGTCATGACAAAGACATCCTCTGATAATGTCACTTTGATTAATGTCAAATTGTCATAATCAAGACAACTCAAACAATGTCAACTTGCCATGACAAAAACCGAATGACACTTAATGACAGAAGTCATAAACGTTTATGACTTGTTTATAACGTTTATGACACGTTCATGACAGTGTCATGTCATAGTTATGACAGTGTCATGTCACGATTATGACACTGAGTTTACTCCCCAGAGCTTATGTTTCTTTTCCCCAGCATATTTCCTTGGATTAGGATGGCAACAAGATCTTGGTTGCAGCTGTCGCCGTGGTCCTGCTTCAATACACCCTGCTACGCTCTGCGGTGCCCTGCTGCGTCCTGCTGAACCTGCTACGTCCAGCCATGCCCTGCTGTGCCACGCTACATGCTGTAACGCCCTGCAGTGCCCTGCTATGACATGAACTACTACGATTACCATTTTCCAGTCACTGCATTCCATTATCTTTATTGTGACTATTATTGCCACTGTTCATCACATCCCCAACCGGCACCGTCAGACACCGCCTACCAAGAGCCTGGGTCTGCCGAGGAGTTTTTGCACTATGCTTGCTCTTGGGGGAATTACTAGAATTGTTGGGACTTCACAAATTATAGAGTGTGGTCTAGACCTACTCTATCTGTAAAGTGTCTCGAGATAACTCTTGTTATAATTTGATATTATAAATAAAATTGAATTGAATTGAAGTGTTACCAAAATAATCCTGTTGCTGGAATTGGATGGCTGACAGGCTACAGAGTCAAACTCTACGTTTTCAAAATGAGTATCCTCCCATTACTTTCAGTTTAGCAAAGAAAATGACAAGAACATGGGCACCTGGGTAACCTAGTTGGTAGAGCATGTGCCCATATGTAGAGGTTTATTCCTCGACGCAGAGGCCCAGGGTTCAAATCCCACCTGCTGCAATTTCCTGCATGTCTTCTCTCTCTCTCTCTCTCTCTCTCTCTCTCTCTCTCTCTCTCTCTCTCTCTCTCTCTCCCCTTTCATATCTAAGCTGTACTAATGTAACCAAAAATAATCTTGAAAAAAAAGGACAAGAACATAACAGTCAAGTGCAATCTATGGATGCGTTCGTAAAGCACACTGGCACAAACTGGTCTGTTTATATATTCGGAGCGCTGTTGGAATAGACTGTTCGGTTATTCATTCACTAACGCAGCGGTAGAGCGTATAAAGGCTACTTTAGGAACTGTGTCTGAGGAGACAGAGTTTACTAAAGTAATAAATCAAGTGAGAAGTAGGGGCATTTTCTCGCGCTACAAGTGGTCAAAAACAGGATACCTTAAAGTAAAAAATCCTCTTGACTCCCACTGGCTCCATAATAATCATCTTGGTATTTCTGATCATTACACTACATGAATATACTCATTCACCTTAAAGACAATACCATGTTCTCACCGCCATGTTGTTGAATATCAGAGCACCGCCTGTGTGCAGTCAGCCGTCCTTTGTGTAATCCTTCATAATGGGGGTAACATTTTCCGTTTCCATGCAGGGAACATTTTGAAGACACCGATAAGAGAAAAAATACCTCCTGCCTGTAAATCACTGCTTATGAAAGAGCTTTCCGTTCAGATTTGTGTTTGTCCCTCCCTTTCAAAGAGAGAAGACATTATCTTGCAGTAGCAGCAGAAAGAGTAGCTTAAAAATAGATGCAGCATCAATGCATTTATTGGTGGCCTCAGCAAATAAGCTAGCGCAAGCACGCTGATGTAAGTTACAGACTGAGCTGCGTGTGTCACAATCCTGAAGCCTCGATACAGCTCAGCGAAAATGATTCACGAACACTGATACAAGAATCCCCGACTGCAACAGCATTCATAACAAGAGGGATGCGTTTGCACGGCCTGTCCCCTTCCATGCTGGGCCGCAGTATATAAATGACTGGCTCCTCTCATTCTCTAAAGGGAGATTCAAGCCCAAAGCTGATGGTGGGCCTGGTCATTTGTCACGCCTGCTCCGTTCCAACTCTGTGACATGATTGATGCCAGGACCTCCCTCCGCTCTGATCCACCACCCCGCCAGCTCTGGATTAAAAATCCATCCTTGCTGACGTTTACATATTAAAATTGGTAGTTAGGGCAATTCTCCATGTGGAAACAAAAGGGGCCCGCTCCGTGGCAGCTGTTATCGATCACCCTGACAGTACGTTTGTACCGAGTCTAAATGGGGACAAGAAGAGAGTGTGTTGCATATGTTGATGATGCTAGATGCTCGGCCTGGATTCCTACTCCTTTACTTTTCAAATGTCTCGCAGAATTACTCAATTATGCCTCTAGCAGCGGGTAGTAAAAAGTTGCATCTGCATCCATCTGGGATCATAAATGTCCTTATTTTAGGGCTGCGATTAATCGCCAAATTTCTATAGTTTATCACGATTAATCGCATGTTTTATCACATGAATTGTATTATTTTGCATTTCAGAACTGTTTTGAAGTACATATTAACAATGGAAAGCAACTCTTACCAGTGTATCTTAATTGGGAATCAAATTAATGCAAAGAAAGTTACTTTTTGAACTTGACTTTAAGATTTTTATTTTTATTGTAAAAATATTGTATTATATTACTGTAAACAAAAGAAAAATGTGTGAATCTGTCATTATTGCACAATTTCTACAAGTGCCTAACCTAACTGAGATGTAACACTAACACTTTGCTTATACAGTACAAACAAAATGGTCCAAAAACCAGATGCCACAGCAGGACATTTGTAACCTTTACATTTTTCTAATATGGAATGTAACAACTCTCCTGGGGCCTGTTTCACAAAACCAAGATAAGGGATTAAGCCGGGATTTATCAGTTATCCTGGATGATTTAAGCCTTGACTCGGTTTCACGAAAGTGGAGGCACATAAATCACCATGGAGATTTATTCTGTGCAGCTAGCCTGCTCCCGACCAGGCTAACAGCCAGGATTTATTTAATCCTGGAGCCTTTTCTGATCACCCAGCAGTGGTTTTACCCTATTGTTATCAGCCTGAATTAAAATACAACAGGTGCATATTGCTGTTCATTTAAGTATTGTTATTATTTAAAGTTGTGACCATAATTGTTTTTAATAATTATTCATGTGACAGTCATTGTTACTGTTATATTGCTGTATGCAGACTGCTGTTCATATTGTTGTTAGAAGTATGATTAATATATTATGACAGTTGTTGAGATAATTACAAAAGGCTGATAACATTTCAAATGTGTTTTAAATGAAGTCTGTTAGGGCAATACATACAATGCTGTACATTTCTATAGTTGACCAATGCACCTTGAATTATTTTAGTTGATACATATTTTTTAATTCTTTAACAATAAGGATCATGTTTGTTCCACTTCCATGTGCATTGTATTTGGCATTCTTAGCACACAATGTGTGTTGTCCAGTAAACTGGGACTATAATTTGGGAGGATTGTACAATTTAAAGAACATATCCTAATTGTACAATCCTCCCAAATTATAGTCTTAGTTCACTGGACCAGTAACTATCTAGTGATGTAGGCTACTGTACGTTCATGTAACAGCAGGGAGAGGACACCCCAATGGTTTTTGACCTTATATTTAGCTGGGGGGGAAATAACTGATGAATATACTCTGTTCCATTCATGTTTACAGTGTGCATGGGATTATCACTTAATTATCTTTATAGTTTCTAGATTTTAGAGTCCAATTTCTTCAGTGTCTTTATTTTCTATGTTCATATATACAAGGGAGCAAGGCATATAATATGTAGAGAAGAAACTCGTCCTCTATAAAAAATAAAAAAAAACGCGAGAAAAAGCGTGGCAGATAATAGCGGACAGACTGAATGATAGTCTAAAAATTTATGAACTACTGCTCTTAACTGAAACCATTCAATGAGTCCCTTGTCATTTGCAAAAGCAAACAGTTGTACATTTTGCATTAAACGCGAGCAGTGGAAGTTAATATGACTTAGGAAATTTATATTTTAGCCCATTAAAGAGAGAGGGAGGAACAGAGTGAAAGAGATATTTACGCATCATACTCTAGCATTGTAGAAAATTGATCTTCATGGTAAATTTCCTGAGTAACATTATCTTCTGCTTACTTTTAAGGCAAAGAGTACAACTATTAATTTGTGCAAATGATTAGTAACCTAATCCTTGAATGGAATGATTATGACAGTTTCAGTTCAGAGCAGTGGTCAGTTAATGTATATATTTAGGCTATTTACGCATTCAGTCGGTCCGTGATCGTCTGCTACGCTTTCTCTCGCTGTTTCATTACAGCGGCCGTGTTTCTTTTTATACAAAAAAATGTGTTTCACGTCATTATACTTCCACAAGAAGCTGCTGCTCACTCTGTATAAAGTATGTACAATGCGTAGTCTCCATTTTGGCATCAGTAAATCTGTGATCGACCTTGCGGTCTTTTGAGGAAAGCCGGTCTGAATTACTTCAGCCTGGCTCGACCTAGTCGCTCCTCCTCAGCCTGGCTTGGCCTTCGTGAAACGCACCAAGCCAGGATGCACAGATTAGACTAGGTCAAGCCTCGCTTTATCACTTATCCTGGATTTATATATTCTGCTTTTGTGAAACAGGCCCCTGGACAGAAAAGGGGGTGGACAATGTCCCAAATGACAAAAACGATACAAACAACACAGTCCTAAAACCGTATGCTCATATACATAGTCAATATAGTGTGCAGTAACTCCTAAATAATTTTGATTACTCACTGACGTCCAGTGATCACCGGTTAATGAGACAGCGTTTGCACTTTGCATCAGTTCCAGTTGGGCTGCTTTCTCCATGTCATACAGGCTGTGTATGTGTGAAAACTACTGTCCCCCTCGACAACTTTTTAAAAGTAAACTTTCCGTTCAGAATCTTATTGGCATCCATTTCTGCGTCTCACGCTCGCCATCCACTCAAAACGTAACGTTAGCTTACTACTCTTTGGCCGGCTCGCAAGCCCAAACAAGTGCAGGCGTGCCTGTTGTTTTGTTTCCGGTCTAGCTAGATCCGGTGTGGTGTTGTAGTTTTTCTAACGTTACTAGTTGTTACAACAGCATGTGAAAAAAAACTACAAAGTTTGTTTGGCCAATGAGAACGTTAATCTCGCGATAAAAGAATTGACGCCGTTAAAATGGGTTTGCGTTAACGCCGTTAATAATGCTGTCACTGCCCGATGTGAGTCGAGTGCAGATGTGAGTCGCGCATGCGTCACTTTGCGACAAGTATCCTACAAGATGCTAACGGCTTTTTGAGCTAACGCACAGTCTATGAGCTAACGTTAGCAATCAAACAATCATAGATAGCTAAAACATTTTTGAAATGACTGCTGCTGCTGGCTACAAGTTAGCAATGAAACACAATAAAGGCTGTCACTTAATGGCGTTTTGAGCTAACGTTAGCAATCAAACAGTCATAGATAGCTAAAAAGTTTTTGAAATGACTGCTAGCTAAAAGTTAATCAAACACAACAAAGGCTGTCACTTGAATGGTATTTTGAGCTAACGTTAGCAACCAAACCGTCATAGATAGCTACAACGTTTTTGTATGTAAAGAGAAACGTTTATTATTTTATAGATTTCACAAACGTCAGTATGACACGTTATGCCGTAAATAGTTTAAATCTGAGCATGCGCGACTCACATCTGCACTCGACTCACATCGGGCAGTGACAAACGCGTTTAACTGACAGCACTACCTTATTTATATCCTAATTCCGTTGATTTTAACCTGTATTTCATACAGACAACAGTTCTTGTTCAGCTATTTCATACTTCGTAATCCTGGTGACATTCATGGTTACACTGCAAACAGGAACTGCTATAAGCTAATGTGACATGACTTTTAATAGTATGATTATTAGCTTTAATAGCTGATTTGCCAAAATGTGAACATTGTTAGGTGAAAAATGACTCCATGGCTGGACCATTCAACACCTTAGGATCTCTGCTGGTTCACAGTAAAGATAGTGGGTGGGGTTATAGAATGAAATCATCACCACATCACATGTGACAGCTGTGTGGGACACTACATGAAATAGACAGTAAGAAAGCTGAACAAGAGACTGAATGAACACCAGTTGTTGACATACCTGTAGACATACAGTCAAACACAAACTGTCCTAGCCAACACATTCTCACTCCCATCGCGTAAAATACGGACGCTTGGCCATGTACCTTGGGTGTTGTTATTGATGCTAAAAGTCTCCTTTAGCTTCATATATAAACGCGATTTATCTGAACGCGCTTGGCCAGGACTATTTGCGTCACTTTGGATGCTTTGGGTCGGGTATGTTTAACTGACATGAACATGAACCCCGGTCTCATGTGTGAAGGTCCTGTGTTGTTTGACCCATCCACCAACCCAACCTGCCTCCCTACGCGGAATTTCGGACTTTCATACTACTCTCTACCGTTGTCTCTCTTAATACTATGTCATCTTACAGCGCCGCGGAGCTGCTGCTCTGCCCGGTGTGTTCCATACACACGCTGAAGTGTGCTTTTCTGCATCGGTATCTGACGCTGAGAGGCACTGCCCACGCGTCTGTATTTTACGAGTTGGGAGGGAGAACGGGTTGTCCTAGCATGAACGAATAGTATGAAAGACCGAAAATCAAACAACACAGGACTTTCACCCAGGAGACCAGGGTTTGTGTCCCGTTCTTGTCCCACGTGTCCCTGAAATGTACATTTTATAACCCAAACCACCATCTTTTCTAAACCTTAACTGTTTAGTTCTTGTGCCACGTCAGTTAAACTTACCTTTTGCAAAATAACAAACGCCAAAGGCACCTGACTGAGCGTCACTTACGCTCTGGGAGAGAGAATGTGTTGGAATTGTAGTACTATGTATCCCCAGTATTATTATATACCATAACAATTTACTGACTGCTTTATGACACTATAATAGGGTTTTTAAACAATAGCTTTTTTTATGAAGCACCCGTAACTGGTTTATGAGGTTTAAATAAATACTTAATAACACAGCGTAACTTGGTTGTAGTCATATATAATATGTATTCATTAGTAGTTTCATTTTTAAACAGTTTCAAACCCACCTATGAGCATGTGCATTATCAGTTAATACATTCTTCAATTACATAAAACTGTAAAACACAGAATATCACTCATGTATATAATAGTACAAACTATAAAACCGAATTAAGCAATATTCTTTGTAGTAGATGTCCTGGAGCTTTTGGTCACACGACGTTGACTTGTTGTCAATGACGTGCTCATTTTCTGTGCACTTACTTTTTTTTTTGAAGTTTTTTACGCTTTTAAAAAGTTTTTGTCATTTCTTTTAATGCTTTTTTTTTTATTGGTCAATAAACCTAATTTAAATGACATTATACCTAATTTGAGTAAAAGAATATGAATTATTTTGACTAATAGTTAAGATCAGAGGATGTTGAGTGGATCACAGACTGGTTTATGTCAAAGTTTAGTCAGGACACTGTTTTAAAACCATTTAAAAAAAAATTCAAATGCTATGAAATTGAATGAAACGCCCAAAATTCAGTGAAGGCAATCATTAATTTTACCTGCGAAGAATGTCGTATGAGTTCCATACAGCTTACGTCCATGCATCCAAGTTTTTTTGGGGGAAATTTGGTTGTAAGAAGCCCATATTTCTGATATAAAAAAATTGAAAACGGGTCAAATTTGACCCATGGACAACACAAGGGCTAAAAGCTGAAGATCATTGTTGAGCAAACTCAACTCTAGGTCCATTTATCAGCTGTTGTGGAGCTTTCGGTCATATCCAATATGGATTCAGAGAAATGATTCTTCCAATGAAGCGCGAGCAAATGATGTATTATCCATTTGGAAATGATTTCCACACACAATGAAGTCAATGGAAACACTATACTATAGGCCTTAATTCTTAAAAGAAAAAGCAAAAATGGTAAGAAAAACAAAAGAAAAAAGAAAATCTAAGGGACAGTAGAATAAAAGCTTGAGGTGGAGGAGAGAAAACAACTCAAGTAGTGTCGGGCCGGGTCTGTGCCGTCTGATCATCCAACCCGGTCTCACACCAGTTCGTAAATAGTCACGTTATTCTTATTTATTGATTCGTGTACAGGTCACAATTTTCTCGTTTATTTCGTGTACAGGTCACGATTTTCGAATGTTACCATTTCACGAAGTGCCATGACACTGGGCTGCTCTGGGGATCCCTGGGCACAGGGACACGATCCGCGGTCTGTGTTGTACGCAACAACGGGGACATGAAATGCCACAACAACGGGATGGTTGAGGTTAGGAAAAGAAAAACTGGGAAAGGAACCGTCACACGCAGGACACGCCAACACCCCGACCAACCTCCCTACGCAGATTTTCTGCTTTTCATAGTACTCACAACCATTGTCGTGCTGTGATCACGAAATATGCTTCCCATTTAAATACATTAAATTAAAATTCATAATAACCTCACGATCCAATAGATTCAATAACGTGACCATTTCACGAACTGCCATGAGACTGGGCTGGATCATCAGTGTGGTTGTCCTGCTGAGGGTCTTTTGTGGACCACAACATCATCACACACTGGTGGAGCCTCTCCCACACACATGCCTCATTACTTCATATCCATACTGTGCTGTACACAAACACACATGCTGGTGTCTCTGAACACGATAATATGAAGCCCACTAAACGCTTCCCTCCTGTTTCCTTCATCTCTGTGTGAAGCCAAGCTGAGGGCATCTATCTCCCTGTCAGATGCAAAGTTTATTTCTGCACGACGCTGGCAAAATGGCTTAAAAAAAATGGCTTTTCAGCTGGGTCAACTTATTGTCATTGAAAGGAAAATTAATGCACAAACGGCGGAGCAATTACCCGATTTTCACAGTTATTTTTTATTTTCTTCCCGGATGCCAATGTCTTTCTCTACCCGCAGTCCCAAGCCCAATCAACATATGGTGGCTCGCTTTGAGAGCGAGGCCAAGTGTTCTGGCAGCTAGAAAGAGGCTCGGCTCAGCACACACACACACCCACACACCCACACATTCACCCACAAACAGAGATAGAATACATGCACACAGGAGCGGGCACACACACACACACACACACACACACACACACACACACACACACACACACACGGAAAGTCTGTGGCCGTGTTGGTGAATTGAAAGCAGAAGACGTAAAGGACAAGAAAGCTGCCGTAACCTATTTGCAAGGTAAACGCAGCCTCGTTACATGGCGAAACATGAAAAGCGGCGCCTCTGCCGCGCATCACATGAAAAGCTTCCATTGTTCCGCCACTACATAAAGACACTCTGTCTCTCCATTGTGGAAATAATAAAGTAGAGAATCCTTGTTCTGTGAGCCTTTCATTTCAACAAAAGACAAACAGTGTCTGATACACTGTCTTATTCATCCGAGCTCGTCGCCCCGTTCCACAGAAAGAGAACGAGTAGTACAGAAGCCCATCACCTGCTGAAATATGTGATGCGGCTTTGAACATATCAGGCACAGGAAATCTTTTGAATTTGGCGTTATTATCATGCAACGTGCTTTTCTCAGGGTGTGACGTGTCAGACAAATTTATACCGCAGACAGCGCCAGTGCTGACTTGAAGAGGGATGAGAGAGATAAAGCACTTCTTTATTATTCCAACATTATGTGTGGCTTGTACAGGTAATTATCTACATCATAGGCCTGTGTTTCTGTCTGCCAGAGTGTAATAACCAGATGTCTTTTTATTCAGCAAACTGAGAAAGTAAGACATGGGAAACAGGATTCTGGAGTTTTATGTTTTTTTGTTTATGTGAAAAATGTGGAAACAGCAAGTTCATTTCGTAAACTTTTGATGACACCAACATGTGATTCTCCAAGATTGTTCAATCTGGTTTTCTTCTGTTTTCTATCTGCTTGCACTGTTTTGAGTAATCGTAAGCCATTAGTGTAATTTTAAAGAATGTAAAAAATAAGAAGATCTAAAGCGTAATTGAGAAATATTTTCAATCGTGTTCTACAAGTGTGGAATATATGTTAAGGATGAATGTCAAATGAATGCTCTGAATAGAAATGACCTGTTTGAGCATTGGCCAATTATAATAGACTGTCATACAGTTCTAATGTAGCTCAGTGTAAATTCTTTCAGGAAGACCTAACAATTAATCAGTTCTCTCCCTAAATCGAATCAGCGCTGGAGGCATTCACCTTCCTGATAAGCCAATCATAATCGGCCATGGATTCCATAGGCCAATCACAGCATCACAGCACTGCTTTAAATATGCTTCTCTCCCTGTGCTATCAGCTGTCATTTCAGGCAAGGCGTTCATCCCTCCTCCTCCCATAGTGATTCTCCGGCTGTCGCTCCGGTGCCTCCTTTGGTCGGGTCCAGGCCCTTCTCCGCCATCACCGGTGTCTGTATTCCATCGGGGGGGGGGGGGGGGGTTATATCATGGTTCCCTACCCCTATATAAAATGTATTAATGTAACGATGGAGTCCAATCTCCAATACTCTGTACAGCTTATATGCTCATGTACATTAAACCTTTTGCATATCTGCAAACAAGGCTCTCCTGATTGAAATGTCTGTAGAAGTGCTCACACAGCCCCAGCCTCTAAATGTATGTGACAGACAGCTCAGACAGGGTAATGGACTCACGAATGCTCGACTTGTTCACAGGTGTCAAAGTCCAACAGTTTATTCACAAACTGTCAACAAATACCGGTGAAAGTACCAAAACACGGAGGCAGGGATCCAAAACCAGAAGACCATGCAGGGTCCTAAAACTCACAAGATGCACACGGGGAAAAAAAGGCTGGAATGCTGACACACATGGTAATGCCGACCTTACACCAAACGACTTTCCAAGCGGTTCCACTGTCGCAGACTAATCTACAATATGGGAATGAAATCCAGAGAGTCTTGCTAGAGTCGGGACGTTCCCGTCGTCTCCATCGTTTGGTGTAAGGAGGTCATCATCTGCATGTACGGCAGAACAGAAAATCTGCAAACTTTCCCTTAACACTAGAAGTGCCGGAATTCCATAACTACTAGAACTGCCGTGAGCGGTCATTTGGACCGCCAGATTCCAAACTCTATAATCTCTCATGATAAATACCTAATTGCGATATTGTATTATGTATTGTGTTAGGATATCTTTAGAAAAACGTAATAACACCGAAATGTACATTTTTACGAGTTTAATTATACATTTGAGTAGTAATACGTGTTTCAATTATTCATATCATAGTAAACCGTAATTATTTCATACATTCATATCCCGAAAAATATGGTGTGGAAATTCATTCAACTTAACTCATAACAGCCAAATAACAATTATAAGTATCTTATTTGAACATTTAGCTATAACCTAACCTGGCACTGCCTCTGTTTTGGCGTCTGCTGCGGTGCACTGCTGCTCGGACCGTGCACCGCTGCCCTTTTTTCCTCCATAAACTCCGCTCTCAGCTCCTCTGCCAGTTGCTGCATGAACTCCCTCCGGACAATTTTACTGCTGGTGCACTCCTTGGAGAGGATGTGTGCAATGATTCCAGCCAGTTCGAGGATGTATAAAGTTATATGAACATGTAAACAGCCACCGGCCATCTACGTGTTCTGCGCCTTTCACAGAGCGAGCGCCCGGTGTTTGCATTCTGATTCAGAACAGAGTGCCTCCACGCCGTAGTAGCCTACGTTACCGACTCTGGCTTTGCCTTCGGCCCATCGATGATGCCCACACTTGTTACTCGAGACCGCTAGTTACGTTGCTCTGACAGAGACTATGGTAGTTACTAAGCAACCAAGATGCATCTTCAACCGCGCGAAAAATTAAAAACAATACCGTGAAAATCCGAGCGGTCAATATGACCGAAATAGGTGAAAGTGACTGTATTTTCTTTGCCTGTTGTGTAATGTATATAAAAAACAATTTTAAATTAAAATACAGACTCTTTTAGGAAAAGTCAGGCAGCAGCAGGATTGTATTTTTTTATTCAGCAAAGTTATTACACATATAAATTTCAAAACGGTCAAAATGACCGTCATGGCCGTTCTAGTGTTAAGTTACCAGCTAACGCTAGCGGTAGCTAGCTAGCTTGGTTTAATTTTTCAAAACGAATCTAGTTGTAGTCTTGCAATGTGTGACCCTGCAAGATCCCCAGTCTTTACATATTATGAAAGTCTTTAACGTTAGATGTGAGATGGTGTCAGACTGTAGTCTGTTCAGAGTCTTCTAGTGGATGGTAGGCATAAGACGAACTGGCACAAGACTGAGGAAAAGGGCAGGTACTTATACACGGACACAGGGGAGACAATTGGACACAGGTGCAGCACATGAGGGGAGGAGCAGTTATCAAACATGATGGGAAGGCAGACAAAGACCAGGAAGTGAAATGACCTGAAATGAGACAAGACGGTGAGAATCAAAATAAAACAGGAAGTGGCAAAAATAAATGAGAAATAAACATGAAACTAAAACATAGACTGTATAATATTAATGGACAAAGCATCTGGTTCAGCGAAGTGCTGCAAATGCCTTAAACCTGCATTCTATCTGAATTACAGCAGGGGGCGACGTGTGCGGTTGCAAAAGGTTGGTTTCTGTAGAAGTCTATGAGAAAGTAACCCACTTCTCACTGGATTTATTACCTCAGTAAACATTTTCATAATGAGTTGATGGCCTCAATCGCTAGTTTTAAGTCTTCTGCAACACAGAATGATGTTCATTTTTTGAATTATGGTCTCGTTGATTTTAAAATCGACGATAAAGCAGGGGGTGTTTTAGGGTGTGGCTATGATGTGATTGCCAGTGAAAGTGTGTAACGTAACGTAGAGTGTAAGCAGCTCCTCCCTCACTCCTCCCTCTCGTCTAAAATCGTCACATCCGCAACCAGGATGGCTGCGCCCGTAACGGCAAACTCGACGATTCATAGCAGATCTCCACAAACCGATGGGTGACGTCACACATGCTCTGTCCATTAATATTATACAGTCTGTAAACTAAAACATGAACCTATGAGCGGGAGCTAACATGACAGTATGCATAAATGCAGTGGGAAACAGTATTAATTGAACATTTGAATAATCTTAATGAACTTACTTGCTTTCAACCACATTTTCTTATCTTCATCAGTTAATGGCTCAGTTGTCGTCACATGAGCCAGAGGTTACATGGGGAGATGGTAACTTCTGTCTCTGGTGTCAGATGTCAATGTCCTCCTTGTTCTTTCTCCATGACCTTTGACCTCTTCTAGTGGATGCTGTGAGAGGTGCCAGGCATAAACCAAACCGGTCACAACTTTGACTTCGAAGAGGTCAACATGACGTGACAACCAGGCCAACAATTAGCTGACGAGGACCATGAGATGGACGTGGACCTTGAGTGAAGATTATTTTGGCAATAAAAAAAACACCACTTTCCCTCTTCAAAGTAAAAGTCTTGTGAAATGTCACTTCTTCTAGCTCTTCAAAATCCTTACATCCTTACATAGAGTAAAAGGATTTTTAAAGGGCTGGAAGCTGTGAGATTTCTCATGACTTTTACTTTGATGAGGCCAAACCTCAATATAAGTCGTATTACAAATAAGTAGTAGTAAAGTGTTTAATTTCAGTGAGTGTTGATGTAGCTGTCTGACTTTGATCGTAGCATTGATCAGACTGGAGTGCAGCAACACGCCAGCAGGCTACCAGGAGACTATTATAGACAGGGCTTTAAATGAGCACCCGCCAACCCGCCAAATGCGGGTAAAAATTGACTTTGGCAGGTGACATTGTAAATTTGGGCTTTATCTTCTGTTCACCTTTAAGATATTGTTATAACATGAATGTTTTGAAAGTACTTTTTTTTAATTTTTAACATTTGAATGTATATCTGCCATCAACCCAAATAAAAACATTTTAAAGAAACATGGATGTTTAAATGTATTCAGCGGTACTCATAATCTGGTTTATTTTCCCTGGAAAAAAATTGGCTAGTTGAAAATCTGATTGGCTGATAACTTTGAAAATCTACTAGCTATGTTGGCTGGTGACCAAAAAAAGTTAACTAACTGTTCCTGTGAGTAATGTTAGTGCCCACTCTCGCTGACACAGATGGACGGAGAGAGGCTCCAGACAGGCTGTGTACCTGACCTTTGATTCATCTTCTCATCCCGGCCAACTGCCATGTGCGTGTGTGTGTGTGTGTGTGGGTGGGTGGGTCAGCTGCTCTATGTGTTTTATACATGAAGTCCACGATGCTGTGTGCATGTTGTCGTAACTGTATCCCTGATTGGTCATCAGCTCCTGAGGTTATTCTCGTGTGTAATGGGTTAAGGATAAAGTCGTGGTCACCTAAAAGGGAAAAACCTTCAATTCAATCCAGCGCTGAGATTGAATAGGTAAGCAACAGTGTGATTATAATATACAGAGGCTTCTGTTTATCTCTGAATTTATTATGCAAAGATGGTTACCTGAGAGATGCTGTGGTCAGAACAATGGTGGAGAGTGCATGGAAATGACAAACCAGGCCAACGATTTGCTGACGAAGAACATGAGATGGACGTGGACCTCGTGCGAAGATAAACAAACACATAAGAGGCATTCACCACTTTCCCTCTTCAAAGTAAAAGTCTTGTGAAATGTCACTTCTTCTAGCTCTCCAAAATCCTTACATCCTTACATAGAATAAAAGGATTTTTAAAGGGCTGGAAGCTGTGACATTTCTCATGACTTTTACATTGATGAGGCCAAGCCTCAATATAATTAGCAGGGGCGAGTCTAGGATCAGACCTTTAGGGGGGGCTCAGCCCCTAATGAGAATGTGACATGGACACAGTGCCTTGCAAAAGTGACATTTCCAGTAATTACGTAAATTACTACAGACAAAATAAATATATATATTTCTATTTACTGTAGGTAAGTAAACTGAGGATTTTCATTAATTCTTGTTTACCTCAAAACAAAAAACAAAACAAAGAAAATAATTTAACTCTTATTGAAAATATTGATTAGTGTAAAGTAATTTAAATTGATGAAAAGTTTGTATTTTCTGTATTGGTGTTTGACGCTAGTGTTTTTACTCTCAGTGTGTTCTGAGTGACAGTGTGTGTTGTCTCAGTGAGGATTGTTCATAGTGTTTGGCTGCACTGAGCCTGTTTTGAGACGTGTGTGAAGAGTTGTGTTGTTAGGAATGAGTTTTGCAGGAGATGTGAACTGTTTAGTTCAGGTGACTGTTTGTAGTGCAGACTGTAGTTTGAGTTTTGCACATGTGGCTTCAGTTGTGACCAGTATCGTTTAGCAATCGGAAAAAAAATCTGTAATGTCATTAAAAATAGCATAATATACAGTATATTATGAGTATTTTCACATCTTTTCTGAGGCAGCATCACTGAATTATGTGGGATACAGACTGTATGTAAACAATAGACGGACCTCACAGGGGTGGTAACACACGTGTGTGTTGGAGCATAACACACACATATACTGTATAAGAGCTGCAGTGGCCGGCCAAGTCTCAGGCTCACGAGGTCAGCTGCCTTAAGTGGCAGCAGATGGGCGGTGGTTTACGTTTAATTAATGTCAAGAACAGAGAGAGAGAGAGAACAGAGAGAGAGAGACAGAAAGAGAGAGAGACAGAGAGAGAGAGAGAGAGAGAGAGAGCCAGAGAGAAAGAGAGGCAGAGAGAGAGAGAGATAAAGGGAGGCAGGGTAGAGCGAGGTAGGGCTGGGCAATATATCGATATTATATTGACATTGATATATAAGGCTAGATATCGTCTTCAATTTTTGATATCGTAATATTGTGATATGACACAATAACGACCAGTTTCATAGTATTATTTAGAGAAAATATGTTGCCTTACAGCCATTGTTTGAAATGTATCCTGTTTATAATCAATATCTGCAAAAACACAATTGAGATCTTAACCAAGATTTCACTCTATCTTGTTGTGCCATGGAGACCAGCCAAGAGGTGAATGTTGGCTTCAAATTATCAACCATAAGAAACTATTTGACAATGGCTCAAAATTATAATTAAGTATCTTTAAGCAACATCACAAATGCCAATCTTTGCCCAAGGAGGTCCAACTATACATGTCTTTTCCTGGATTTAAATGCTGCGTTACAGTTAAGTGATGTCATTTTCTGAACTTACAAGACTGTTCTAGCTGTTCTATTATTTGCCTTTACCCACTCAGTCATTGTATCCACATTACTGATGATTATTTATCTAAAATCTCATTGTGTTAATATTTTATGAAAGCTCCAATAGTCAACCCTAAAATATCGCCGCTATATCGACATTGATGTATTGGTCAAAAATATTGTGATATTTATTTGTTTCCATATAGCTCTAACTAGAGGTAGATCTGCAACTGGCACACCATCAACAAAGAACACTAGTATCACACAATCTGCCTGACGCGCATGTTAAGTCTGCACAAGTTTACCCACATTCCCTACACACAAACGCCACACAATACACTCACACAGGAAGACATTTATATGCTAATGGTCTACCTCGGCTAATGCTCCGCTGCCGTCTGCAGCACTGTGTGCTGATGCAGTGTGTGTGTCTGCAGCAGTGTGTTGTGTGTGTTGGTGTGGTATGAGTGTAAGAGAACGAGATAGTAGCATGTGTGTGGACTGCCACCATAGAGCGTGCCAATAAACAGTGGGAGGCCCCCCATTACAATCAGAGTCTTGCATTTTGCACACGGGACAATAATTTAGGTGCAATGGAAAGCAGCGGTGTGGCGGATAACTCAGCAGGAATATTACAATACAATCATATTCCCCACGCAGAAGGAAGAGGGAGGTTATCCCCCTGCTACGGAGTGCCACACAGTCTAGCAAGAGTTTGGAAGCGGATTATAAATATGTTCTTTCACAGATCACTAACTGACCTGTTTAAAGGTACACTCCCTGATTTTATCACAGAGCCCAACAGAGCCTACATGTACCAAACTGTCCTAGCAGCTCACTGGTCTTTTTAGTTTTTTTAAGGTTCAGTTCATCCAAAGAGTCTAGTTTAGCAAAAACACAGGAAGCAGGGTAAACCAGGGTACCCCCAGGATTCTTCAAGTTAAATTTAAGACTTTTTTAAGACTTTTAAGACCCCGAGGGTACCCTTGGTAAACACACTGGCCTCAAAAATACACATACTAACACTAAAGTCACTAATTAGCACGTTGTATCTCAGGGGGCTTCCGCATCAGGAACCCGGCCCCGGATCCACGTATCCCCAAGATAGCGAAGGGGGCCCTTTTCTACGCTGTAGCTGTAGTTGGGGTGGGAACCAGAGGGTCGCTGGTTCAAGTCCCTGCACGGACCAAAGTACAGAATGTGGACTGGTAGCTGGAGAGGTGCCAGTTCACCTCCTGGGCACTGCCAAGATGCTCTTGAGCAAGGCACCAAACCCTGCAACTGCTTGGGGCACCTGTCCAGCAGTCGCAGCCCCATCACTCTGACATCTTTCTCAACAGGACCTGAGCATGTGTGTGTATTTCAGACCTGTGTGTAGTGTGTTCTAACAACAGAGTGAAAAAATTGTTATTTCCCCCCTGGGGATCAATAAAGTATAAATGATTATTACAATAAAAAAAAAGGTCAGGAACGGTATGAATCAATCGTATGTGAAAACAGGGTCATCATACAGCACATTACATTCAAGATTAAATAACATTTAGATAAGATGAGTATGCATGAAGCATGTTTTTTTTATTGAAAAAAAAAACAAAAACCTGATTGATATATTATAACATACACCATGTATATAGTGTTATAAAACATTTATTAACTTTATACAAGTCATTCACACGTAGGTTTAAAACGTTCAACATTTAAGAATGTCCTTATATATATTTACAACTACATTATTGTTTGTTATAAACCATCTATTTACTGATGACGTACTGCTAATAAAATAAAGTGTTACCAAACTGGAATTAGTTTTGTACGGTCTATCAATTCAGCTGCAACTGTATCCAAAACTGAAGTAAATAAATCATAGCAGATGTATATGCTTCAGTGTCTTTCTTACACACATACGGTCCCAGTTATTTGCACACACTCAATCTCCCATATGTTTGTGTGTCTGTGTATGTGTTGGTGTGTGAGTATGTGTGTGTGTGTTTGAGTGCAGTTGGTGATGGGAGGGGGAGACTAATGGAGGGATGCGATATAAATAGATAGACAGATGGAGAGATGGACAGATAGAGATTGATGGAGACAGAGAGACAGACAGACGGAGAGAGAGAGAGAGAGAGAGAGAGAGAGAGAGAGAGAGATTATCTCAGCCTCTCAGTTTGTCTATCTGTCTTTTTTTACATTTGTCGCTCTCTCAGCCCACCTCTGGCTGCCGCTCCATATTTCACTCTGCTCTTTCCTCCCTCACTTAGACATAAGTCGGCATCAAATGGTCCCAGTGTGGAGCCCAGTCACCCGTACGGCCCATGCACATTCATTAAGGGCTGCAGGGGCCTCCAGCATCTTTATTCACCAACACTCTGCCTTCATTCTTCATCTCCTTCATTCCTCCAGCCTTCTGGGGAGCCAACCTGCGAGGGAGGAGAGTGATGGATTACATGTGTCTGGGTAACAGTAATTTGATGAGAAAAAAAAGTGTTAATACATTACAGTAACCTAAAGAACAGCCTGCAAAAAGATGGAAATAACATGATGAGATGATTCTTATGTTTAACTTCAGTTAGGGCTGGGCGATAATTCAGTATGACAATGTATTGTCTTTCAATGGAATCATATCGTGATGAAATCATATATCGTGATGTACAATTACGTTGTCTAAATTGATAATAACAAGCCCATACTAACTCCATTTTCTCAGAAAATCGAATGTGAAACATTTTGAGGGAATAGCATTTGAAGAATTGCAGATTTGTTTTAACATCAGACTATTTTTGTGCATACATGTAAACATAGTCAGTATCTTACGGAGCTGCGGAGGTGACGATGGCGAGATATCGAGTTTTATTTGCAATATCTCGAGTTTCATTTTCGAGATCTCGCGAATCCAACAAACAAAGGCTAACCTTAGTAGCTAGCTAGTAGCACAAGCCACTAAGGTTAGCCTGCAGTAATTGACACCAACAGTCAATGACAATGTTCAGTATAACACTTCACATTGGCATGTATTAATTAGTAATACTTATCAAAATAAACGATGGATGTATTTAGACAACCAAGGAGATGTAATCTTTCTGTCGCCCTACTAGCTAGCGCCGCTAGCTAAGGTTAGCCTTTGTTTGTTGGATTTGCGATATCTCGCAAATGAGATTCGAGATATCGCAAATAAAACTCGATATCTCGCAAAACAAAGTCAAGATCTCGCAAAAGTATAGTTAGTGTTGTACAGTACAGTACATGTTTGTTTTTTTTTGTTTTTTTCTCCATGTCACCTCCGGGCCTCCGTAGTATCTAGCTGGACAAAAAAATGTTTCCCTCTATAATTTCACTTGAAGCTCTTTAGCACATTTTCAACATTATTGATTATTTAAAAATATTGTGATATCTGATTTTCTCCATATCGCCTAGCCCTAATTTCAGTTAAAGTATGGTCTAAGCTTCTTTGAGCTTATTAAGTCCACTGCTCTTACTTAATAATATAATACAATATTGTAGAACATTTTTGCTGTGTTTGAGAGTGAGATGATTAGACAGATAGCAATCGGTTAGCCTAGCTTAGCATGCAGACTGGAAGCAAGGGAAACAGGTAGCCTGGGTCTTTCCAAAGTCCAGAAATATAGCTACAAAAATATCTAAAGCTGACCAATAAACACGCAGTATCTGTACTTTGTTTGTTTAACCAACATGTTACATGTAAGTTAGATAGAAAAAAAAAATACACATAAAAATATATATGTGTTTTACAAATGAAAAGCAGTTTTTAGAAATGTGCAAAATATTGTCTAAGAAATGTGCAAAAGTTCACAGTGTAAAGTATTGAGAATATGTGCAATGTACAGAGATTGGTTTAAATGACAGAGGTTCAGTGATATGGAATGCTTTGCCATAAGATTTTTCAAAGCGAACACATTGTCTGTGCAATGTTATCCCTATGGGATGTCTTGTAAACAACCCATGTAACTACTAATATTATTTTACCTTTGATATTTATTCTGTCGATATATCTGTTTGATGTGTGTAATTTTAGTTTGGGCTTTTTTTTGTCTTTCTTCTTCTTCAGTATTTTAGTTTCTTTCTATTGTAATTGGATTATGCATTGGAGAGTGCCCAGATTGAGCCCCTCTGAGTGTTTTTTGCATCTCCCCATTACATCTCTTATTGATTATATGTATATTAATCTGTAGTATTTCTATGTGTAAACCAATAAATTAAACCAACTAAGAGATCTAAGAGATGATAGTCCAAAAGGTGTAACACATTGTGACAGAAGTTGAGATTTATTCACCGTCTGCTCTATATTTATATAGGTGGGCAAATGCATTTCCTAGGCAGATATTGACATGGGACTATATTGGGGCGAAACACAAGTCAATATCTGCCTAGGAAATCGTCTAGTCTTAATCTGCATTGCTATTTCTACTCATTTTGAATACTCAGGCCACAAGAAGTAATTAGATTGTTTCTTTTTGTTGTTGGCTCACTTTTACTCACGACATGCTAACTGGCAACAAAGGATTCCATTCACCACGCTAAACTAAGCTAGCGGTGGCGCTGCCGGACCAAGACAATGCATGCACTGAGACAAAAATGCATTTGCCCACCTATATAAATATAGAGGAGACGGTAAATAACCCTATTTCAACAAACGGTGGTGTGTTCCTTTAACGTGAATGTAACATAGTGTCTATGGGGCGGGATGGGAGTCAGTGTCATTGGGGCGTCCCGGGCCTTGTTGCTGAGTCCAGCTGCAGTCGCAAAGAAACTATTTATGTGGCCTCCTGCCAGAGGGGAGTGTTCCAAAGAGTTTGTGCCCGTGGAGGGCTTCAGATACTCACACAACTCGAGCAACTTTTAAGAGGCATGATATGCATTCAAAATCTACTGTTAGAAACCTTAAATTGTATGATATTTAACATGTGGTATGTATATTCTATCTCTAAGATTGGTTCACAGGAGTTTGAGCATCACCATGATACATCGGCAAGAATGTAGGAGGGACAACGGATGTTTGGAACGTTTATTGGATGAGTCCATGCCATGAACTCATGCCATTATGGCTCTATTTTACAAATTCTCAAGACCCTCCATGCTGCGTTAAAAGCTCTTTCCTGTGGTGTGTATGCACTGCATTTCCCAAAGACCATGAGTCTAGCCTGTGACATATTTTACTGAACTTTTTTCATTTTTTTTTTATCACAGCTCGGTTTCAACTGTCTGGTTCATTTAATAATCATTCCACTGTTAAACACATCACTTGCTGTTAGTCATGTCGGACCTGAACTGAATTATATCCATTTACTTACTAAAGAATAGCAAAACGGACAGTTGTTAAAAATGCCATTGGTTGTTATTCAAAATGCAGTTGGCAGTTGATGAAAACGGCTCGTGACAGACTGCAACATGCACAAACAGGCTGACAGACAGACGGCTCAGGGATAGATTGACAAACAGACAGACAGAAGTACAGCAAACCAGATGCTGGCTGATCTTTTCTTGTCCCCAGGGCGATGGACAGATTGGTCTCCATGGATACAGGATTAAAGCAGCATAAGACCATCCTGCTGTTAGGGCATGCGTGTGTGTGTGTGTGTGTGTGTGTGTGTGTGTGTGTGTGTGTGTGTGTGTGTGTGTGTGTGTGTGTGTGTTTGTGTGTGTCTAAGTGGATTTGTGTATTCACCCTGCAAGTATTTCATACTGACTGTTATCAAGTTCATCAAACCAACTAAGAGCATCATTTTCAGAAGATGATGTTATCAACTTCTGAAAACATCTGAAAACACTTTTTAAACACATATCAGAAAGATATTTAGACAGTAGTCACAAAAGTACACATCGAAAATAAGATGTCTGCTGGGTATGGAGCTTTTTTAGCCACGCTAGCTGTTGAAATATCGAGATTGAATGAACTGCTATGAAATTCAGTACAGACAATCATGGTCCCCAGAGGATTAACCCAACAGACGTTAGTGATCTTCTTTTTCTATAGTGCCTTCCTCAGGTCACCATTATAATGTGTCCAGCACTTTTATTTATGACCACATACCTGCAGAACTAATGACATCCCAATCAGCCTTCAGCTGTACTTTGCGTTAATTGCTAATTAGCCAATGTTAGCATGCTAACATGCTAAACTAAGACGATGAGCGTGGCAAACATTATACCTGCTAAACCAGGGGTCTTCGAAGTTTTTTTTAGGCCAAGGAACCCTCAACTGAAAGAGAGACGCAGCAGTTTAGGTATGTGTTCTTACATATTAACTTTTGATAAAAAGGAAAAAAAGATTAAACAATAACTTGGGGCCCGCCTGCAGTAAATATGAGGTCCCGGACTCACTGCTGAAGATCTCTCTGCTAGAAATTAGGAATTGTTAGCAAGTTAGCATTAAGCCCAAAGTATTGATGTTTCTCAGTAGAGCCTAGCATGGCTGTACAGCAGTCATTAGTGCCACTGAAGGGCGACAATTGGCTGCGAAGCACTGCCAGATTCCTTTCAGCGCCAGGGCCCATGATAAGCACAAGCGTCAAAAGTGACATAAAGAGTCCTGACGCTAAAGGAGACTTTTAGCGTGAATAACAAACACCAAAGCCACATGACCAAGCGTCTGTATTTTACACGATGGGAGAGTGAGAATGTGTTGGCTGTTCACATAGAATGTGCCGCGCTGCAGAGAACGGCTTGTGATCTGTAGCGAACATTCTCGGTTCTGTTTTATCTGTTAGTCGTGAGCAAATCGCACACACACATGCAAACACACACACACACACACAGATATTAAATCTATAAAAGGAAACAGCAGACAACATAATCGCTTGATTACCGGCGTGCAGAAATGTGTTTCTAATGGAAACAGCCAGGCGGCTCCTCGCCCCTCTCTGGACATATTGCAGCCAATCACGGCGCCTCAGTGTAAACCCAGTGTGAGAGCTTATGAAGAAATCAACATGAGAAGCTGTTATTGTGCCATAAACATTTCAAACTGCAAAAGCAATAGGTGGCTCAATATCCCAGGAAACCAACCTCCCTTTCACCTCAGAGAGCATCATTATTAGCCATATCAAAGCCCTGGATTTTAATAAAGAGGTGGATAGTTTTGCACAGAAACTGGCAAAGAAGCAACACGTATTTAACAGCAAATGCACAAGTGTGTCGGGCTCTGTTACTGAGCTTACTGAGTTCTTTACTGGGAGGACTCAAGTCACCAATACCATCCAAACTATTAATATGGTCAGTGGACAATACATTCTGTAGACTGCATCAGAATTATACAAGAAGAAAACAAGTGTTGCTTTTATTTATTTCCCCCGTCCGCCATGGCTCACTGTGAAATTGGGGCTTTGATCTAGCAATAGAGAAATAGTTACACATTTCGACAGGACAAAAGTTGTGTGATGTAATCTCCACATGGAGGGTTGTGTCCTGACATGCATCACATATTGATTGTTAGAATTGTTGAGGAATCTGTTTCATGTTTGTTTGTAGCATGTGTGTTTCCTGTTGCGTGGCCCATTAGGTGATGCTGTAGAACTGTGTGTGAGAATGAGTGTGTATGCATTGGTGGAGGTGGCAGCCCGCCCACTAACCTACCCACTGCAGCCACTAGCAAACACTCACACCAATCTGTCACACTATCCCACTCAAAACCTATTTAGTTTGGTTAGCATTGAGCTCTTTCCAGTACTGTGCCTCTGCCTCTGTGTGAGCAGTTCACATTATTCAGCCAATCATTAGTCAGAGCTGCCCCTCATTTGTGTGTGTGGATGAAGGGTCACCAAACGCGACTAGATTGTAATCACGCTTTCAAATCGTATCTAAGTCAGCGCAGTGCACGTATTCATGCACACACACACACACACACACACACACACACACACACACACACAAATGTGAATGTTGCTGTGCGTAGGCAGCAGCGCCCTACAGCGCCATAGATCAATACTGTTTAAAGAGTCGCTGTGCACAGGCAGGAGGGCGAGGTGAGTGCAGGGAGAGTGTGCTCTAAAATGCCACAGGCCTAATTAAGGATTACTCTGGATGAAGTCCTTTGGTTTATAAATCAGCGAATAGGCCCCATGAGGTTTCCACAATAAAATGGCTCCCCAGTGGATCTTTAGCTGGCTGTGAGGGAGACAGGAGTGCAACTAAAGCCACACTGTCTCAACACAACTGTCTACAGTTGAGGTCTTCAAATAGTACGCATGGGATGGGCCAAATCTGCTATTCTTTCAGAAATGTACTTTGGCTATGAAACTATGAATACAAAACCCATTTAAATGCCAATGAAAGTGATGTGAGTATTATCTACTGGTAATGACCAGTCCCCTATGGGTAAATCCCCACTGGTGATGAAAAATGAAAACACTTCAATGAAACAAAATGAATTTTTTCTAACTCAACGTCATGATTATTCATACTTAATTTAACCAAAATATATGTGCATCTTACAAACCCAAATGATAATAACTGTATATAATGTTGTAGCAATAAGCTTCATTGAAAAGAAGCAACCCTTTCACCAGACCAGGTGGTGGTGATGGCGCAGTGGATATGACACATGCCTTTGGTGTGGGACACCTGGGTTCGAATCCCACTGTGATACATCAACCAATGTGTCCCTGAGCAAGACACTTAACCCCTAGTTGCTCCAGAGGTGTGAAACCTCTGACATATATATAGCAATTGTAAGTTGCTTTGGATAAAAGCATCAGCTAAATTACATGTAATGTAATACCAGACACAATGTTGTTAATTGGACAATTAGGTCAACCAACTTATGAGGAATGCATTATAATGTGAAAGGACAGTAGACTATGAGGCTATAGTCTCGCTTTGCCAGACCTTCCTCCACAGCGCTGCGGAGGAAGGCCTAGCTAGTCCACACAACATTCCGGTATTGGAGAAAATCATGCTCTGGTTTTTTGGCATTTCTTTAAACCAATCACAATCATCTTGGGCGCTGGTAAGCCCTGGACAGACAAAGGTGCCTGTGAAAATAGCCTCAGGAAGGAACTTGTTTTGGTGGAACATGTGTACGTTCAAAAGTTGTTTTAGTCGTGCAACAGAAAACTCTGATTGGACAGATAGTCTAGCTAGCTGTCTGGATTTACCCTGCAGAGATCTGAGGAGCAGTTAAGAACGTTTAAAGTTTAGAACGCCAACACAAAGAAAGAGGAAGGTGACGGACATCCTGCCGAAAATGAGGGACATCCGGTAGATCTTCCGGCGGCACCGGAACAATAGCGGAAATTAATCGTCAGCATAGCAGGG
>NC_050173.1:40696636-40796636 GCF_008315115.2 Sander lucioperca
CTCCCAAACACAACCTCAAAACCTTGTCAGTACGGGGCCCCGTAGGGGAGACAGCAGGGGGATTAAACGGATGACACAGGTGACTCCTCACACTTTTTAGTTCAACAAATCACTCAGTGCTCCTCATCTGCAAAAAAAAAGAAAAACAAAGGTGTCAAGCAATTCCAGTCCTGAGGGCCATGGCAAAGAAGGCACAGGCCAAGTTTGATGAATCACATTTCAAACTTATGTTGAGGTGTGTGTGTGTGTGTGTGTGTGTGTGTGTGTGTGTGTGTGTGTGTGTGTGTGTGTGCGTGTGTGTGTGTGTGTGTGTGTGTGTGTGTGTGTGGTCAGGCAATCAATCTTACTTAGGCTACATTTACATTGCTACATTTTGGTTTTCAAGCGGAGTTTTGAGCCAAAAGCGATCTCCGTTCTCGCGAGAGCACAATTTGAATTTGCTCAGCGAGTCACTCTGGCATTCAGTAATGATGCTCATTAACTATGCCCTTGCAGCCGTGCTGCACCAATCACATCGGTGTATCTGATATAGGCGGGCCAGAGGCGAGCTAAACAGATGACGACAGTTTAATCTACCGGTTAGCTCCGCTGGTAGCTAAGCGTATGGGGCTATGGATACGTCACGTGTATTGTTGTGATTGGTCGTAGTGTTATCCAATTGCGTGCAGTGAGATTTTCAAACGCATGCTTGGTGCCGTTCCTTGAGTTGCGCCATTTTCATTACTCAGTGCCAGACCCTTAATATTTCGGATTTGGGTCTGGACTTCCAGGCTAATCTCTGTGCACCAAGTGTTTTTATCTCAGGTAGAAGAACTAATTTCCATTTAAACTAACACGCCCAAACCTCATATCTCATCAACATTCTGGTATACTGGGCAGAACTACCTAAAACCATCTCTGGGAAAAAAAATTATATGACGTGTGCTGATTGTATTTTCCGCATCCACTAACATGGATTGGGTGGGGTTTATGACCTATATTGCAGCCAGCCACCAGGGGGCGATCCAGATATTTTGGCTTCACTTTTGGGGAGCTGTCAAGCCATCCATCTTTATATACAGTGTAACTATGGATACTAGCATAACTCTCTTTACATTTAAAATTCATTCCACAGGTCTAAACCAATATTTCTACATCAATTTCAATCTGATTATTATTATTATTGTTATTATTAACATATTCCCTTATTAGGGTCCAGGGACCATCCAAGCCATTGTCTGATTGTCCACTTCAACTGTATTATTTGTTTAACTGAAGGAAGAGCTTAAGTCATCCGTCATGTGTTCCTGCAGATTTAATTCCATCCACTCTGCTCCCCAGCAGACACGCCACGAACAGACCTTTCCCTTCCAAAGTCTCAGAGTGGAGACAAACTGAGGCAGTGGGGGAGATGTACAATAAGGTCGGGCAAACAGAGTGGCAGACAGCCATAGAGGCCAACAGAGAGAGCTCACATAGAGACAGCAGCGAGACGCGCTCATCAATTATTCAGTTCAGCGCAAGGGTTTCCTGGAATGGGCAATGTGCGGCGCAGGCGGTTAGGGCTGTCTGTTTTGGTGGAGGAAGACACTGCAGTGTACCTAGTATCCCACCAACCACCACTACCAATGCCCAACACTATTAATATTAACTGAAACCATCCAAAGTACCAAACACACATTTTTTTCCTCACTGAACAACAACCTCCTTTAATCAAACACTTAACCCTTGTGATGTCCTTGTGATTTACAAGTTTTTTTATATCCGAAATATGGGTTTCGTTCAACCAAATTGCCCAAAAATAACATGGATGCATGGAAGTACTGTACGTTATATGGATACAACGTTCTTCACAGGTAAAATTAATGTTTACTGCCATTGAATTTGGGGTGTTTTATTCAATTTTATCGCATTTGAAAAAAACTGTTTAAATGGTCTCAAAACAGCATCCTGACTAAACGTTGACATATATCAGTCTGTGATCCACTCAACATCCTCTGATCTTAAAGGGGCGCTATGCAGTTTGGGCCATTTCGCTTTTTTTGCTCGCAGGATTCTCTATAGAGCTCCCCCTACAGCTTCTGAATAGATATTTGGCAGCTCCTATGTTTACTTGTGTCTGACTCCTCGCTCAGTCAGTCTGCCATTTCTTCTTTCTCTGTTCCTCCGACAATGCTTTCCTAGATTTCTGCTTCTTTTTTGCCGGCTCAGCCATGACGATAGTGTGAAAAACTCCATCGCTACCTTGTTAGCCGGTTCCTGAATGGGCGTATGTGTGCAGTGCTGTGAAGCAATTTGTTACATCGCGAGACCTGATATCATGCAATCCTTCCTGACACTGAGAAAGTTGCAAGGGTGTTTTTTTCCGCTCACAGGCGCTAGGGGGGAGCAAGACGACCACCATTCAACCCGAAAAAAAGTCATATAACCATTCTAATGACTCCGAAGCTGTTCAGTTAAGGTAAATTAAGCTAAAAAAAACTCCAGTTCCTAGTTCCCCTTTAACTATATTTCAAAATAAATCATAATTTCAGCTTTTTTGTAACTCAATAATCTAAAAGATTAAGACAAAATATTTAAAAAAGCAGCAAAAGCATCGAAGAACTTCGGAGAAAAAAGTTCATTTTTAATTTTGACCCAGAAAGACAACAAGTTCATGGTCGATGGGAAGACAACACAAGGGTTAATGAAGCAAACTGCCTGTTTATTTGTTCTGTTCCTATATGCCATTTGTTTCTCCCACGGTCATTCATTTTACAAAAGAAACATTTTCCAATGAAATTATCAACGTTTAGCACGATTAAATATGCCCATGGAGGATGTTAAATTATTTAATTCACCTTTGTGTTTTTGTTTTTCTCTGAAATATCATTCATGCAATTTTAAAATGTTTTTTTTTTAATGGATATCATGCAGAGCTGCAGTCCAGAACAAAGGCTTTAGGAATGGAGTAGTGAGTCTCTGTTCAGTGACTTGTGGTTTAACCTGATTTTCATAGCCAGGCTGTTTCACAGCCTCCCGTCTTTAGCCTAGGTTTGTAACAAAAAAAGGCTGGAGTGTAAGGCTAAAAAGGAACCAGTCCCCTGTAAACACTTGGACATAATTGATTATTTTTCTTTTAACCCTTGTGTTGTCCTTGGGTCAAATTTGACCCGTTTTTAAGGTTTTTTTATACGTGAAATATGGGTTTCTTTCAACCAAATGGCCCAAAAATAACATGGATGCACGTTGTATGGTATGGAACCCATACAACATTCTTCGCAGCTAAAATTAATGATTACTTCCATTGAGTTTTGGGTGTATAAAATGTTTAAATGGTTTCAAAACAGTATCCCGACTAAACTTTGACATATAGCAGTCTGTGATCCACTCAACATCCTCTGATCTTAACTATTAGTCATAATAATTCATGATGTATGCCTTTTTTAAAGAAAACAATGAGGCATAATTTCATCAAATTAGTTTATTTGACGATGAATTAAAAAAAATCTAAAAATTTAAAAAGCGCCAAAAGCATTGAAAAAAGCGCAAAAAAAGTTCAATTTTGACCCGAAATGGTCAACACGTTCATGTCGACGGGAAGACAACACAAGGGTTAAATTTGAGCTATAAGTAGAGAAGCTCAGACTGGACTGGACTGGAACAGTCTTCACTGTTCCTGTTCCAGTGCGGATGTGAGCTTCTGTATTTGAATAAGCTGCAGTCTGCTATTGATTCGTGAGCGAGGCCAGAGAAAGTGCATTGCAGTAATCCAGTCTGCGAGAGACGCAGGCATGCATTAGCGTTCCAGAATTCGACTGGGCAGGGGTTTTTGCAGTGTCTTCTGAGCTGATAAAAGGCAGTTTTAATCAAGAGGGTGAGGTGTGCTGAGAAGTTCAGCTTATTGACCTGCTGATCCTAACCAAGACAATGACTTCAGCATTTGCTATTTTTGGGGCACGATTTAAATGTGCTCTGCAGTTTTCATTGAGTTTGTGGCCACAATCTGTTTCTGATCTACAGACACTAGGGCTGGGCGATATGAAGAAAATCAAATATCACAATATTTTTTACCAAATACCTCGATATCGACACCGCAACGATATTGTAGTGTTGACTATTGGTGCTTTCACAAAATATTTACACAATGAGATTTTTGATAAATAATCATCAGTAATGTGGATATAATGACTAAGTGGGTAAAGGCAAATAATAGAATAGTTCCAACAGTCTGGTAAGTTCAGAAAATTACATAACTTTACTGTAATGCAGCCTTTAATAGCAGGAAATGACTACACTTATGCCATATTACGATATTACGATATCCAAAATCTAAGACGATATCTAGTCTCATATCACGATTTCAATATAATACCCATATATTGCCCAGCTCTAACAGACACAGATCTAAAATGTACTTTAGCCACAGTTCAACTCCACCTGAGAAAAACTATTACTCAAAGACAAAGAGAGTTAGGTCTGTGGTGATGTACAGTTCACTGATTCTAAATCCAATCCGGCATGCAGGCACGCTCAAGTTTTGAACAGCTCCAGAAAGAACTTGGAAAACCAAAAATAAATAAAACAAAGTATAACATTTCACACTCACAGATTGGAATGTATTGATTTGGCAGACACTTCTGTCCAAAGCAACATAATTATAAAAGACAATTCAAGACTGCAGGTTGAGGTACATGCAGCGCAAAGTCCATCTGCTCCTGCCTTGTTACTACAAATGTCAACCCGTCCTCACTCCCAACTCGTAAAATCCTGACATTTGGTCAGTGTCTCTCAGCGTCAGATACCGACGCAAAAATCCCCCTTCAGCGTCTGTATGGAACCCACCAGGCAGAGCAGCAGCTCGACCGCGGCGCTGTAAGATGACGTAGTATTAAGAGAGACAACGGTAGAGAGTAGTATGAAAGACTGAAAATCCTGACAAGGATGTTGGTGGGGGAGGGTGGATGGGTCAAACAACACAGGACTTTCACCCAGGAGAACGGGGTTCATGTCCCGTTCTTGTCCCGCGTGTCACTGAAACGTACATTTTATAACCCCACCCACCATCTTTTCCTAAACCTAACTGTCCCGTTCTTGTGCCACATGTCAGTTAAACGTACGTCCTGACCCAGAGCGTCAAAAAGTGACGCCAAGAGTCACGACCACGCGATGGGAGTGAAAATGTATTGCATATGTACATATTATACATAATGTATACATAATGCATACAGTAATTGTGTATACGTAAGGTCATTGTTTTGTTTCTTTAACCCTTGTGTTGTCCTTGGGTCAAATTTGACCACTTTTAACCAAATTGCCCAAAAATAACATGGATGCACGTTGTATGGTATGGCACCCATACAACATTCTATGTGGGTAAAATTTATGATTACTTCCATTGAATTTTAGGTGTATTATTCAATTTTATAGCATTTGAAAAGAATGTTTAAATAGTTTCAAAACTGTATCCGGACTAAACTTTGACATACCAGTTTTTGATTCACTCAACATCCTTTGATCTTAACTATTAGTCAAAATAATTCATAATTTATGCTTTTTTAAACTCAAAAATGAGGTATAATTATATATAAATTGGGTTTATTAACCATGACTTTAAAAAAAAAACATTTAAAAAAAGTGACAAAAACGTTCATGATCGATGGGAAGACAACACAAGGGTTAGTGAAGTTAACCCCCCCCCCCCCCGCCAACAAAAAAGAAATCTTTAGACATTTGGTTTTGTGTGATCAACATAACATTATCCAGAGATATTCACTTTACAATGATGTACAATGGAGAAAAGCAGCACATCCTAATGTTTCAGAAGCTTGAATCATTAGTGCCCGAGCGCCGACAGCGGCAAAGGCCCTATTGGAACTGAAGGAATTATTTTCTGCAAATTAATTGGCTTTTTGAGGGGCTTAACATATTCACATGTCGTACTTTAACAAACTCCTCCTAGAGATTTCATCCGATGGACTTCAAACTTGGTCTGTACCATCTCAACACCTTAAAGATTAAAAGTTATTAAAAGAAAAACTTTTCGTCAAACGGTGTGGGCGTGGCGTGGCGGCCATTTTGAGTGTTTAGCGATGAACAAAGAAGTTGTAACTTGAGTGTACCTTGTCGTATCTGTCCGAAAGTTCTCACGATTGACAAGGGTCCAGGTCTGAGGACATCTACAGGCCAATATTTACTTTTGGTCATAGCGCCCCCCGCTGGCAACAGGAAATCTGCTTATATGACAAACATCATCGTATTTAAATGAAACTTAGAATGTGTGGTCTACATGTGATACTAAGCCGCAGCCTATACTTTAACCACGCCCACTTACTCAGACCACGCCCCCTTTTATAACATTTGAACCGTTTAAGGTAGAGTCTTGTGTGAGGTGTCATTGAACTCAGCAGAGTTCCTTCTTCACTGGTGATGGTTTGGCCCACCCCTTATGCTTAAGCCACGCCCCCTTTCATAGCATTTACACCGTTTAAGGTATACCCTTCTGTGAGGTATCATTGAACTCTGCAGAGACTTGCTTTTTTATTGGTAAACGTTTGCCCCGACCGCTATGCTTTAGCCACGCCCCCTTTAACAGCTAATGAACTGTATGATGTAGAGTCTTGTGTGAGTTATCATTGAACTCAGTAGGGAGTTCCCTTTTCATTGGTGACGATTTGCAGTGTCTGAGTGCCGCGCAAATATACGGTTGCAAGGAGCGGCGTCCGCCAGTAACCCCGTCACGCGCACAGGCGCGTCCATCGTTGCTTGCAGCTTTAATTGAATTTAATTTTGATTGAAAAATAAATGAAAAAAGGAAGACATTTTTAATTTCATTATATTATTCACGGGGAAAAAAATATCACTTACTTTCTTCTATACAACATTGTTACAGCATGTGCTCATTTTGCCAAGAAGAATTGTGAAGATATTCAGTTGTTATATTCTGCTGTTGTTGAAACACAGGGTGAGTGGATGCGTGTGTGTGTGTGTGTGTGAGTGTGTGCGTGCGTGTGTGTGTGCGTGCTTGTGTGTGTGTGTGTGTGTGTGTGTGTGTGTTCTAAGAAGTAGGAACTGTTTGAAGATTTAATTTGGTCCATCCTGCAAGCTTTTGTATTCAAGCATTTTGATTTTGGATTCAAGATCTCTAATTATTTCCTGTGCTTCTTTTGTTTTCCTGCCTGTGTAACTTCTATGACCTCTTATAAATGCCTTCAAGGCTTCTCATCTAATTGTGGCCGTTGTCTGGGATGTGTTGAACTTAAAGTAAATTTGTTTTCCCACGAATTGCAGAAATGTTTTGTCCTGCATCCGTGTGTGTGTGTGTGTGTGTGTGTGGGCAGGAATCTGGGTCAGCCTGTTGTCTCTGGTTCAGGCAGCGGCATTGTGGGGACGGCTCCCAACACGAGACACCGCCCAGCGGGCCATCCCCTGCTGGAGTTTACACTATACACACTCGCACAGTGGGGGGGTGGGAGGGAGGATCAGCTCCAAGGGTGCGTGCTGGGAAACAAGATATGCTCATGAAACTGAAAACACGCTCAAACACACCATGTTTCCATAGTGCATGGTAGACTGAACACACAAAACAGTCCGTCACTGCAAACATTAGGCTGAACTGCTACTGCTGAGTCCCATTTGCAAGGAAAAACATCTATTCAAAATCCTTCATCCCCACTGCCATCACCAGACTGAACAGCCATACACAGACAGCATCAAGCAGCTCCATTCAGACTTCTTCTTGCACTGTTTTTGCATTTTGCACGTTTGTAAAGTCAATGTTATTAGGCTGTTTCTATATGTATCTTTATGTTCTTCTTGTCAAAGACAAATTGCTGTCACTCGTTTCTCATCTTATCTGTCTCTGTTCAGAAAAATAAATATATCAATAAACCTTTAGCTATCCCATATTAATAGAGCTGGTTTTGTTGCCTTCCAATCTTTTCGTCTTTACTGGTCGAGGCATAATGAACAGACATTTTATTTACGTATGTGCCTGCACATTGTGTCAATGACAATACAACTGAATTGAACATTGAATTGAATTTCACTGTCCATTTTGTTGTAAATAATTTTTATTTTTTTATTTTGTGTCTATACAATTTAGTCATGAAATAACAAGAAACAACTAATACTTGTCGTCAACATTTTCGCTGACAAAATGAACACTGATTGATTGTCATCCAATTATATACAACTAAGTGATACACAATGAATTTGGGAAGTTGATTTTTTGATTTTGATAAATTGGTAAGCCAGGCTTGGATGCTGCCCTAAAAGTAATTTAACTTCAAAGTTTTTTTTTGTTTTTATTAAGTGTGGAGTGGAGTTTGTGTAACAATAGGTGACAGTGTCCTGCAACAACAAAGCAAAGTCTCTTCAACTCTTGCTTTGTCTCTTTCCTTTTTCTTCGCTGCCTTCACGTGCGGTCGGAAATTTTTGACGATTTTTGACGCTTTGAATATTCACTGTTGATAAGTACCGAAGCTTCGAAGCTCAAAAAATGGTATTTGGTACAACCCTAAATGTGTGCGCTCCGCTTCTCCTCCCCGGGGCGCGTGCTGGCTGCTGAGCACGCTCAAAACCACTTTCAGTAAAACCATTACACCCCTGCACCACTTTTATGTCCGTGTCTTCATTTCATTAATTCATTTAATCATGTCCCTTTGATGCATGTTACCAACCTAGCTCCGGGGAGCTTATACGCCCTGCTACGCCCTGCACTGTTAGAACTATTATTTCTAGTCATAGTTCTGTTATCTTTATTGTTACTATAAGTCTCACGGCACGACATCATGCCAACTGCTATAATTATTACGACTCATATTTCTCTACATCTGTATATCTGTATCAGTGTATCTGTGTCCCAACCGGCAGCGGCAGATGGCCGCCCACCAAGAGTCAGGGTCTGTCTGAGGTTTCTGCCTGTTAAAAGGAAGTTTTTCCTCGCCACTGTCGCACCAAATGCTTGCTCATGGGGGATTGTTGGGTCTCTTTAAATTATAGAGTGTGGTCTGGAACTACTCTATCTGTAAATTCACTGTTCGAATTGTGGGGGTATTGGGGGGGTCCGATCCCCTTAGATGAGATTTGGACACTCCCAAAAGGGATGAAAATAATAGTTTTGGGGGTACTGAATTTTTTTTTTTTGTTAGCCTATCCAAAATTGTATGTATTTAAATGCAGTATTACCATCACATACCAACAATTCAGGAAATAATCTAATGAAATACGATTTTCAAACCCTCACTCCCCATTGGGCTGTACCATTTCTCTGGTAGCCCAGGTTCAGACTGTGTTCTTTGCTAATTCAGTGTTGCCAACTTAGCGACTTTGTCGCTAGATTTAGAGACTTTTCAAATCCCCTTAGCAACTTTTTTTCACAAAAGCGACTAGTTGCCAGTATTGCCCGGCGAGCACGCGAGGTATTTCTCTCTTGTGGCCACCAAAACAGTCACCTCTCTCTTCTGTTCTGTGACTGAGGAGTAGAGGAGCAGCCCCTCCCCTCTCTGCTTTCTCCTCATGTGCAGCAGCACTGCGCAGGCAGGTAGAAGGGGACAGGGGACAGGGTGCGGGGGCCAGGTGGCCTTGTCCTGGGCAAGCCAGCCTTCTTTGAGAATTCTTTATCGATCTTTTGCCCTCCCTTAGTAGAAATATTTTTTTGTACTTAAAATATAGGCTACCTAAGTGTTAATTATAATTTAATATAAAATCTCCCGTAGTGAGTTTGTGATTATTTGGCTAAAGATTTATATTTCTTACTATCTGCCTTGCTGACACAACCACTAAGCTTTATGCAAAGTATTACGTAATGATGTCATAAATATGCAAATGAGCGCATGACGTCATCTATAAAAATAGAAATAGCTGTACCCCCTGAAGCTCACGGTATAATTTGAACACTGTGTAAATTGTCCTGAGATAACTCTTGTTGGGATTTGACACTATAAATGAAATTGAATTGAAAATTGAGTTGAATTAATCGGTTGCGTGTTTTCATACAAAGGGAGCTTTACACACAATCTTATCACAGCTGAATATTTCATCATTGTCGTGTTAGAGCTTTCATTATTGATTTGGATGGTCATTTAGCTAGATTTAAATGGGTTGTAAATCTAGTTCTTGGAGTAACTTGTAGCACACCACAGTCAACTTTAATCAAATTAAACTATAATAATAAGTAGGGGTGACCCCGAATAGTGGAGTATTCGATGCGTCGATGGATAGAGCCTGATTCGACTGCCGATCACAGAGTCGAATCTTCGCAGCGTTATGAAATGAGGACCACGCCATTTTGGCTATATGTCGGATTTTACATAGAACTACCTGTTTCCTCCCAATACATTAATATACAGCATATTATGATATAAGTATCAACATATAATGCCCCCCCCCCATTCAACGATCAAACAACAATAGTCATGACTTGACAAATCAGATTTGACTACGTAAATTATATATTATTATATTAATATTATAATATTTATAATGTAATTTCCCACAAAACAGTAGCTAGTGAAAATTCTGCATCACTAACTTTGGAAAATCACTAGCCAGAGTGGCTGATGAGAAAAAAGTTAATGTCAAGCCTTAAATGTATGTAACGAAATAAAAACACATTTGAAGTGATATATTACCAAGACATGCATATAAATAGAAATATATCCAAGACACATTTTTGTTTTTGATCATTTAGGATACAGTTAGCTGAATGTAGTCACTCGCTCCAGTTCCTTCTGAAATCAGTCTGTGTAGACCCGAGAAGCGAGATCTTCAACAGGGGGTCCGTGACCCCTAAGTGGTCCTCAGAGTTAGTGCAGGGGGGCCGCCTGATTATTGTTTGATAGTTTTTTGATCATTTAAAAAAATGTAATGTCTGAAAACATATATTAACATGAATGTAACACATTATTAGCAAAGCCCATTTTTTTTGCCAAAACAAATACAAATTTAATTTACACAATATTGATGATAGGCTTGCTTAGTGTCAAAACTGAGGCCTGTACTACGAAGCAAGATTTGGCGTTAACGAGGTAACTTCAGGTTCAACCCAGAGTTTTGTGTATCGCGACGGTGGATCATTTGTTACCGGGTTAAATCGCCGTGGTAACTTATGCTGAACACCTAACCTGGTCGGGAGCAGGTTATGTTGGAGATTAGAGATCAACCGGTGTAAAAGCACCGCCTACTGACCAATCAATACTCGATTGATAACGGCGTCACCATTCTTTGAAGATCAGCTGGAGCTTGGTGTGCGGAGAGAGAGAGATGCGCTCATAAAAGTTAAAACATTTAGAGACCGTTAACATTCTCTGATGGGTATCATTATGAAAGATATAGATTTTCAGCGGAGGGAATTACGTATAGGCTATTTGTCGGCTTCTTGACGTGTGTTTGCCAATGCGCGCATCGGTTTGAATTATGTTTTTATGTTTTTAATTTGCTCTCACGATTGCTTACCACTGCCAGGGTTGCAACTGAAATAATAGGCTAAAGCAATGGCAGTTTATGGAAAGCACAAGTGTAATTATGGTCAGATCTTGTGCCTTGTAATTTACGCATTGCCAGCGTTGGCTTTTTTTGCCAGCTTTCCTTCCTGGGAACACACACAGACACACACACGTCCTTAGGAAGCAGCGACTGTATTGCTTTTTCCCTGCAAAACCGTGTCTGTGTTCTTCATATTTATATAGAATTATAGTTTGCTCTTCTTACGTAAAATATGCGGCTCTGGTAGATGTTTGCGATTGCTCATGCTGTGCAAACACCGCCTCTTTTATGTGAACGCGCACAGCGCTGGATTGGGAAACCCTGGGTTGATTGAACTAGTTGTTAACCACCGTCGTGACGACCGTGGTTGTTAGGTCAGGTGAAGCCAGGTAACTGAAATAAATCCAGGGCATGTTGATCTTCATTCGTAGTACAGGCCTCAGGTCTCACAGCACGTATCTCCACATCAAATCTCAATATTCTTGGACAATTATGTACAATGATTACTTAATAATTTATAAGCTACATGTGCAATATATGTTGTTTATCAACTGCCGCTACTTATTATGCACACTGTACTTATTTATGCTCGTACTGTGTTTTATGTTAACACTGCACTTCAGTAAAATGTGAACAATCCATTTGAAACAATCTTTTTAACCTTATCTTACTTTACTTCTATTGTTTTTATTTATTTCTTACTGTAGCTATGCTACTTTATATACTTACTCTTTTCTTACTCTTATATTACCTTGAATTTGTCTGTGGACAACTGCAACTAAATCAGTTTTAAAACTTGGTAATAATATGTAAATATCAATTTTCATCCATCCGGCCCAGTTTAATATGCAATTTAATGTTATACAGTATATTTAGTAGGGGGTCCCCACAGCTCTTTTAGCTAAGGGGTCCTTGGCCTAAAAAATGTGAGGACCCCTGGTGTAGACGAAAACAGCCCTGTCGTGGTTTTGTCTTTCCTTTAGGAGCACCAACACAGTGAGTAATCTCTCCTCAGCATTTACATTAGCAGAGGGCACCAACCTTTCTGCTGATTGTTTCATTTGTTTACAGCATCTCATAAGAAATACGCTGATGATTAACGTGTGATGTGTAAATGAGTCATAAAAACCTTCATTAAAAGATGAGCCACCTTTGTTCCCCTTTTTATATTCTTTCATTTAGAAAATCAGGAGACAATGCTGAATAAGTCTTATTTAATTATACACCTACATAACATTACACTGGAATGGGCTGCTCATAATATGATTCCTAGCCAATTCTTATGCTTAAAACACAAGCTATGAATGCAGCTGATATGCATAAGAACCATTCCAGCCCAGTCTCCGAGAACTACTGTACATTCATATTGGTCCATTCTGCCAATGCAGAAAAGTATAATTGTTATTTTGTTTTTTTCAAATTTAAAAATACTTACTCATGTATTACTTGTTTTTTTTAACAACTGTTTATCAAATTCTTTAACACAGTAACACATATTTAAATCCCAACAACAACAGGATGCCACATGAAAAAATAGAAAGAAAAAAGGGATGCTGCAAGTTAGGTGACTATCCAATCCGTTCTCACTCCCAACTGGTAAAATACTAATGCTTGGTCAGTGTCTCTCAGCGTCAGATACGACGCAAAAATCATCCTTCAGCGTGTGTATGGAACGCACTAACCCTTAAGAGAGACAACGGTAGTGAGTAGTATGAAAGATCGAAATTCCTCGTAGGGAGGCAGGTTGGGGTGGTGGATGGGCCAAACAACACAGGACTTTCACCCAGGACTGGGGTTCATGTCCCGTTCTTGTCCTGCTTGTCGCTTAAACGTGCGCGATGGTGTTTTAAGCCCCCATCGTCTCCTTCCAGGCAGCGCTGCGACCGTTGACTTCAAGGCACCTAACCCTAACCATAACCTAACCCTAACCATAACCATAACCATTGCCTAATCCTAGCCTGGAAGGAGACATTGGGGGCTTAAAACACCGATAAACCTGAAACGTACATTTTGTAACTCCACCCACCATCTTTTCCTAAACTGTCCCGTTGTTCTATTCCTAAACCCAATTGTCTCATTCTTATCCCGCGTGTCACTGAAACGTACCTTTTATAAGCCCACTCACTATCTTCTCTGAACCTAACTGTCGTGTTCTTGTGCCACATGTTATACACTATAACCATTAACCATATGTTAAACATAGGTCCCGACCCACAACGTCCAAAGTAACGCAAATAGTCCCGACCCAGCACGTTTAGATAAAGCACGTTTAACTATGACGAAGGAGACTTTTAGTATCAACAACACGCCAAAGGCACATGGCCACATATTTTACACGATGGGAGTGAGAATGTGTTGGACTATCAGTCACAGTTTTGTCTTCTCAAAATGGTTTATAAAGGGTTGCTATAATTTGTTAAGTGAGAATTTAACCTTTTGCAAACTTTCCGTAGTGTTAGATGGGCTGGTGGGTTTTTCAGCTCCCAATTCAGTAATTTTCTTCTTTGTGCCAACAGTGTCACAAAACGTATGGCATATTATATTGACTATTTGAGTGTTAACTGTTGTGTCCACATTTACCCCAAACACAACCAAAACTGGGTCTGGATTGAGTTGTATCGTAAGAACTTCAGACAGAGTTTGGAAAATATTGACCCAATAATTAATAGTCTTGGGCAGTTCCAGAACATATGTGCAATAGAGGCCGAAGGCTGTCCACATCAGTCGCATAGGGGGTTGACTGTAGGAAACATCTTGGACAACCGTAGCTTCAACATATGTTGTCTGTGTAGAATTTTAAATTGTAACAGTCCATGTCTGTTATAAGAGGAATGGATTAATTCTTTGGTTTGTCCAGAAAATATTATTCTTAAGGTGGAAAGTGAGAGTGTGAAGGTCCAGTTGGACAGTTTGACTGTCATGGTAGAGAACAGAGTTCTCGTCCAACCTTTTGTTGAACAATTCCCTCATTTTAAAGGTTGGGGCTGGCAAAATTCAATATTTTCTTTGTCCCTTTAAAACATAAACAGCGCTGAATGTATCTAACAAGTATCACAGACTGATATATCTTCTTCTGTGCCATAGAGCTCCATTGTTCTTTCAATGGGCCATGGTGTTGTTCCTTCATCCCTATGAACACACACACTCCTACCCCAAATACTGATTAATCCACCGCTGAAAATAGTCCCCAAAAATGCACTATTTTCTTCTGTTAAAAACTTCAGTGTCCAGCTGTTTTATGAAATTACTGAGCCTTTTTTTAAATGAAACTATACTTACATTTGTGAGAAATCTTTAAAGATGGATGTCTTCAGTAGAAACCATTAGCTTGGAGATGAGAGCCACAGAGCCACAGGGGTGTGTGTGTGTGTGTGTGTGTGTGTGTGTGTGTGTGTGTGTGTGTGTGGGGCGGGGGGCATGGGAGAGACAATGAAAAATACTGTTAATACTGTAAACGTGCATATAAGATGGTATTTAATAAGGGCAGAGTCTCAAATAATAGCCAGGGGCGTGGCCAGCATGAACACATGAAAAACAATAATAATAATTTACCTTTAATGCCAAAGATAGTCTGTGCTCCGTGTACTGTCATTTTGGGACATCCCTGCCAATTATGAATCATCATCCAGATGATCATCATCCTCAAATGTTTTTGTTGTTGCAGTTTAAGCTTCAGGCAGTTAAAAAGCTAAACAATAACCATAACACTTCACAGTTATTGTTGGCTATGATTGATGGCAATTAGATTAAAGTTGGCATTATTTGTTTCTGCTGCATCTACCCTCCTCACTCACTGTCACGCCTACAAAAGTTACATCAAATTCCATCAAGATCCTTTTTGATGACTCATTTATTTATACGTTGAATTTCAATTCATACAATGAATATGTTGCTGGGTGGCGACCTGTGTTTCTTCACAATCCAAACATAGCAGTTGCAGGTGACTTAAAACACATACAAGGCGAAATTGGCCAGAACCAGCAGCACTAATCAGCTGTGCTGAGCTACGCATTCTCATGTACATGTTCGATGATATAGTATGAAAATGTATGTATGCACACCAAAACGTACAGTAAGATATCGTATGAAACTAGAAGACCACCGGCTAGTCATGTGACACTGGCTGCTACGGTGCTCCGCATGGTGCTCTGCATGGTGCTCTGCATGGTGCTCCGCATGGTGCTAGTGTTACGTGTGTGTGTGTGTTACGTCACTGCCCCCTAGTGGACAAATATGCATAGTGTCCTGTAACAGGGTTAAGGGATTATTAAAGTTACCGAGTGGAACTCAAGACTTGTGGTGCTGAGCTGTACTTTCTACACTCCATTGTCATACTAACATAACAATCACGGTTAAGTTTAGGCGACAAAAAGTGAGCGTTATGTGGCCAGGAAAGTTACGTTTAGGTAGCAAAACGACTAGTTAAGTTTAGGAAAAACATTGTGATTTGGATGAAACACGCCCAAGGAACACACATTTCATGGGAGAAAGTCTTATGGTTTTCCCCGGGAAGCAAATTCCGCCCCCCGGCTTGAAAGTCCTGTGTTTTATGACCCATCCATCCACTCATCCATCCACTCATCCATCCACTCATCCACCCATCCACCCATCCACCCCAACCTTAAAGATTCTTCATTAGTTTTGAAATGATGGATAGCACACATCTCTGAACATTTAGATGCATTTTAGAGGTTTTGAAAGCTATAGGTGAATACATTTTCATTCAAGTTGCTGCTGTTGACACAATGGATGGAAGTAAAGTTGTTGGAGTGGATGGAAATTGACCTTTTGACTCTAAAGACCAAAAAATCCGAATAATAACGGTGCTCTCCTTTAACTGCATCTAATAAAAATATGCAAACAGCTTTGACTTTGGAAAGTGCAGCACCCTTACAGAAAAGTGAGCAGTGGACCTCCAATAAGTTAATCAATAATACAGTAAAAAAAATAAGTTAAGGTAAAATAAAAGTTACTTGTTCAAGTAACATCAAGCATCTTTAATTTGTTCACTTGAAGAGGTTTTAAAATCACAAAATTGCCATTGACAAGCTGTATAAGGCATTTGTGGTGTAGTGTGGCATTAAGTATGCCTTAGTTATTTGTATTAAAATACTTATTTTAAGACTTACTTAGACTTGTTATAAATGAGGACCAAAAAAGAGATTGACTCATACTCAGAAGAGTCATTTTGTACAGCATTAAATTGGAATTCCTAAAAACAGTGGTAGGATGTAACATGTAAGTACAGTTACTCAAGTACTGTACTTAAGTACAAATGTTGAGATCTTTTCTTTTCATGCCACTTTCAACTTCTACTCCGCTACATTTCAGAGAGAAATATTGTAGTTTTTACTCCACTACATCCATCTGACAGCTTTAGTTACTAGTTACTTTACACAAAGATTTCTGTACACAAAACACATGTAGTTTATAAAAATCTGATGTTTTATTATAAATGATACTAGCCAACAATATAACGGCCTACAAGCTGCAATGATTAGACCATTAAACACACAACTGTTTGGCTCCTTTACAGTTTCTAAAATGGGACACATTTTTGCTCACATAAAGATGTTATGTTTATTGCTTGAAGGATTGCAGTTTTTATAAACCCATTCCAACGTCGTAATACATTACATGCTCACTTGTGATGTATGAAAATAGATTAACGAGAAAGAGTTACAATGTCATATCACATTTACAGTAACTGTAATTGACTCCTGTGTAAAGCATCCCTTCCTTCTCTATCTGCATGAACATCAGCAGAGATGTTCCCAACAGAGATCCCATTTTATATTTTGGTCTTATTATGGGAGTTAAACCTCCTCCGTCAGATTGTCCCATCTAATTAGGTGATTCAAATGAAATCATTTGTTAGATAATTTTCAGTCTGGATCTAATTTTGAACTTTATTGCAAAGGAGTCAAATGGGTGTAATAAATATCAGAATAAAATAATTTCATGTCCCCTTGCCTATTACTTATGTCTCCATAAAAGTAGGGGAGTGTATTAAGCTGGCAATTAGGATTTCATTAAAATCTATAAATGGAGGTTCATTTATGGTGGATGAATTATCATAGACATCTTTTACACACTGTCTCCGGGGCAGATTGGGGATGTCTGATGATCACACACACACACACACACACACACAAACACGCACACACACACACACACACACACACACACATACACTCACTCACACACTCACTCACTCACTCACTCACTCACTCACACACACACACACACACACACACACACACACACACACACACACACACAAAAACATCTTCCTTTCAAAGCTGATCAGTTTACTCTATCATATTGAACCAAATCTATCTTGGCGCCATGTACTTCTCGGAAGACCAGCTGCACCTTGCTGGATAAACCCCCCCCCCCCACACACACACACACACACACATATACAGACACACACACACAAAGACAAGCAGTTGCTGCCGGCAAGCTCGAACACAATAGCCTCCATTAATATTTCACCATTCCTCTTTGTCTTCATTGACCACCACGTACCAGAAACTCTTTGAATGGCGGCTTCTAACAAGTGGGTGTCTGGATCCAGGGCTGGATACACCTGCTGGCAGGCCCCAGGGGAAATATCTACAGCCTCCCACCCTTTTTCCCCAGCTTGAACTGTGTGTGTACTCTGGTTTATATGGGCTCTAGTCTCGCATTACCAGACCTTCCTCCATAGCGCTGCAAAGGAAGGTCTGGCTAGTCCACACAGCATTCCTGAATGGGAGAAAAACGTGCTCTGGTTTATTGGCATTTCTTTAAACCAATCACAATTGTCTTGGGTGGCGCTAAGCGCCGTATGGAGCCACGGTGCCTCTGCAAATTAGCCTCTTGAAGGAACTTATTTTGGTGGAACGTGTGCGTTCAAAAGTTGTTTTAGTCGTGAAACAGAAAACTCAGATTGGACAGATAGTCTAGCTAGCTGTCTGCAGAGATCTAAGGAGCAGTTAACCATAGTGCTCATAAATCCACCGGAGTTTAGAATGCCAACACAAAGAAAGAGGAAGGTGACGGACATCCGGCGGAATTTGCAGCAGCATCAATCCCGGAAATGAAATGTCATTGATATAGTCTATATGACCTCTGACATATTTTATGAGATTGAAGTGAGAATGCTAATAATAATAATTTGCCTGGAGCCCAACGACATGTACAGTATGCTGATGATGGAATAGTGCTCAGAACCATCAAACCACAGAGATTCAGATAGAAGCTACAAAAGTACTGAAAGCTGAACACACTGAGACTTTTATTTAATAACTTATTTTTCTCCTGCACAGGTCACGGCGACCGCCGGTAGACATCTTCATATTCCGCTTCATATAATGTGACATATTTCACATGTTACAAATTACACACATACCGCAGTCACACAGAGAAAAGTCACATCCAGAGACATACTGTAGGCAGTGCTTTTTCATTAGTTATTGCACATTTCTACTTTATTATTGTGACTCTGAGAGTAGCAACTGAAATGTATATATATACACACACACACACACACACACACACACACACACACACACACACAAGATGCACGTGGAGACGCATTCTAATGCAGCGGCCATGCACCAAGAGCCAGGGTCTTTCCAAGGTTTCTGCCTGTTAAAAGGAAGTTTTCCCTCACTTCTGTCGCACCAAATGCTTGCTCTTGGGGGGATTTGTAAATTATAGTGTGGTCTAGACCTGCTCTACTTGTATGCTACGTTTACACGTGGCCGGCTATTTTCATAAACGGACATTTCAACCTCTCCGTTTTCAAAAATAACATCGTGCACAGCTGTCAGTTTTCAGAAAAGTGTTTGTTTACACGTACCCGTGTATATTTTCCGTCGATGCCGTCAAGAGCATGCCAGACCTGTAGGTGGCAGTGTAACGAGAAGCTCAAGCCCACGTTAGCCAATCAGAATCCCGAAAATAGGAACAACAGCAACGAATCACTTCCTCTCTCTTCTCTTCCTCACTTCCTCGGCTGCCTAAACCTCCGTTTGTCTCAGTTTACATCCAAACGTGCAAACAAAGTTTTCCAAAATCTCCATTCTGGCCGGAGTTTTTAGAAAGAATCGTTTTCAGAGGCGATTTCAAACAAACAAAGGGAAATGTGTGTTTTTCAAAATAACCATGTACGTGTAAATGGGGTAATAAAGTGTCTGTAAAGAAAACTTCCATTATGATTTGACACTATAAATAAAATTTAATTGAATGAATGTTTGGTGTGAACTAACACACTTCTAACAAGTATATGTCCTCGTGAGAGAGCATGCGTTCCCTCCTTATACCTACTAACAGACCTACTTTTCTTTTCTTGCTCTGTGATATCACAACCTTGAATCTGTGGCTCTTATTCAAACTACATTCAGTTGTGTCTATTATTTCTATAGATGCGTGTTAAATGAGTATGCTGGTGCTAATTGACAATGCTGTGTGGAGTGTACTGAACTGAGGTTGACAAGGAGCCATTTTCACTTCATCAGACGTAGTGTCATCTATCTAATCATAGACACACACGTACACTCACTTCCCACACTAACCTTTTAACCACATGTAACACAAATTGCACATTAGCAAAGGCATGCAGGCTGCCAATCACACAGAAGCTCTTCAAAAGAAGGCAAGGGTGTAGAGAGTGACCTTATCAGGCTTTCTGTGTGCAGTGGAAGAACAGGCCTCCATGCAGAAAACAAAAGAGCTTACAGTTTGACAGGTAATATTAATATGTTCTTTTATAATAGCACCTTTTACAGAACAAATTCACAAAGTGCTTCAAAAGAGTAAAATTGTCAAACAGTCAAAGAAACAAAACGTTAAAGAAAACTTGCGACCTGCACTTGCTAAAGTTTCTTAATTAGTAATGATTAGATATGTTAATCAAAATACATAGCATATTAGACTGTACAGCTAAAAAAAACTGTTCTATCTGAAGTAATTCTTATCTGCATTGAGCTGTAAAAAGTTGTTAGCCATCCAGGCCTAAATGACAGTCAGACAATTGTGTTTGTCAGTGTCATCAGGCTAAAAAAGAGACATTCAACTGGATAGCATCAGGGTAGCAGTGATATGAGATACCTTTAAATTTGCTAATACTATGACCTAAGGGAAGCATATACAATGCAAATAAGTTAGGACCCAGAGCCCTGAAGCACACCACAGTAAAGGGCAGCAGTTTCAAACATGTAGGGACCAAGTGACAAAGAAAAACTCCTATCCGAGAGGTAGGAAGTCAACCAGAGACACCCACCACCCAGTTCAGTTAGGGGGACAACATACACTTTAACAATGCATATACCATGATTTATGTTTTGTTGTTGATGATATATATTCTCCTATCCCAACAGGTAAATGTCAGGTTGATGTTTTGAGGAGTTGTCCACCTATCTGAATCATCACTGTTAAATGTCAGGTTTTGGTATCGGACTCTCAGAATCAGTGAACACTGTGTTCATGTTTTTTAGTTGTTGAAAAGATTCAGGTTTGGGATATGAGAACAGACATACAGTATTCTGCTGCAGGTAGTTGGAAGTGACTGAATGGATCATTTAACTCTGTTCTTTTTCCATTATTTTACTAAGTGGTGTGGCCGAAGGACTCTTGGTTCTGCATTGATTGGTTGACAGAGGACCAATCTGTGGTAATGGTTGTGAAGTGCACTATTCATCAATACACATAAACAAGGAATACATTTGATTAAATTAGACAGATCAAATAGCTAAGTTGTTGTAGCCTATCTGACATCAAACATCATTAGCATGTGGTATTATGTCTAGCTGGCAAAACATCATCATCAGACTTTGATTTGACGATTTTACATATAGCACCAATTGTACTTGATGAGACATTTATTTAAGTGTTTATTGCAGTTGGTGATTATTCAATGTGTACCTAGTGAACTATCAAACAAAATGAAGAACATTTTTGGTCTGAATAATTCTAAGAGACGCCTGTTTTAAAGAAAGAATTGGACTGTTTGGAGTTGAGCGGCTGTATCCTTATTAATTGCTGCTATCATAAGGGTTTAAAAGTAATTTTGGTTTCTATCACATTGAGACACATTACTTGCAGCACACTGACTGTGAGCAGGTCTTAGTAACTCTGGACTGCCTCTAACCTCTCCCGGACTGAAGAGCTACTTTATACACTGAAATACTTTGATTAAAATAGTTAAATCAAAAAGTAGGAGTCTTACAGATAGGACTGGCACACCCCTAATTTTAAGAGTTTCTCCTAACTCAGCCATCTAGGAGTTACTTTTGGCCTTAGGATGTTTTGTGAATACGGCTCCTGGTGTGAAAATGTGGAATAAAATGCAATGATTTTCGTGAACTCTGACCTTTACCATAGCACCACCTTCAGGTCAAATTTCCCTGAAACATTTGAAAAGAAATGCAATTTGCTTGTTATATACAAAGGCAAAAGACCTTAACTCGCTAGAGTGTGAAACTGAGAAAAATGACTTTAAAGTTTCTGTTTTGTCCAGACAAAAGTATTATAGGTAGGACTCCCAAAATTTGACAACTAGTTGCTATAATGAAGAAATGTTTGTATGCAAAAAAATCTTGAGCTCAAAATTGACCTTTGACCCTTGTTTGGCAGTTACTGTACAAAACAAGGAGTCATGCAAAGGCAAAAGGCAGTAACTGACATATAATCAATATTTGCTTGCTGTTCACCATACTTACATCCATTATAAGAACACCTAACCAAGGTCTAGTCATCATGGTATTAGTTTTAAATGATATAGAAGACCTTTGGTTGTTCCTATTTAGTGCTATAATGATCAGGATAGAGCGGCAACACTAACAGTTAAACAGTATGACAGATAAGTTACTTTGCAGTACAGTATACAATATGAATAAATACAATAAATATTTTCTCAATAAAGATAATTTAATTATAATTGAATACAAAGGTATATTTATTGTTTAACGATAAATATATTATGTTAAAACACTTTTGCAAGGCACTGTATCCGTGTCATATTCTCATTAGGGGCTGAGCCCCCCTAAAGGTCTGGTCCTAGAACCGCCCCTGGTTAAGGGTTAAGGGCCACCAAACTGCTCACAATGCACAGTCAACAAACTCGACTTGGATTACTACTTTTTAATTCTGAGATAACATTGACAGAGTTGACCGACCATTTAGGTTAGCCTACTTTGTACGGATTGTTGTGGATACAGCAGATGGCGTGCATTGCTATGGATTATATCTTCCATGGATTATATCGTATTGCATGGAAAGGTAGGATGCCTGTGTATTTAATAATTGGTTTTCGGCGTCTGATGTGAGGCTCCGCCAAGTGAGGAGGTGTGTCAGCATCACCGTTAGCGCTACGTGACACAGATTAAATTTAGCTAGCTCCGGGCTGTCGCTGACGTTGACAGACCTGAACCATCACCACTTTATTTCAAAGATGTGTCATTTGTATGTTACGTGGTTTGGTGACAATTAAAAGCGGCAAACTTTGACAGTATGACAAAGCCAGAGTACAGTAACATCACGGCGGCACAGTAACATCTCTCTTGAAGCCTGGCTAAACAAAGTCAGAACACCGTAACTCAACTTCAGCGTGCCGGAACAAAGGCAAAGAGCCGTAACGGCTGTTACGGCGTTCTGCTGTGGTTTCTCTTATCGTTTTGGATGTTACGGTTGTCATAGACCTTTATTTTCTCGTTAAAACAATCAAATTGACTCACGATATGTAAAGGAGGTCTCAAATAACCCAAAAATGACATTAACTCATTTTTGACCAAACATGATGTTACAGCGTTTTGCCTTTGTAGGGCAGTATAGTGAAGTAAAAATTGCAATACATGGTTTCAGGTTTTCAGTTCCAGTGCTGTAAGGTGATCAAACCTTACAACCTCAAAGGTTACCCTGAAATGCTGCCTTTTATCTTAAACACACACATGTACATTTTTACTTTTCTTTTATAAGGATTTTATGTTGATAAGGCGGCTTACTCTTACTGCACATATTATGACGACCATTAGGATGAGTTGTACAACGGGCAGTGTGCAAATCTGTTGGCTAGTGGCAGTCTCTGCATGCAACATGAGCATGTCCATGCAGAGTGATGCAACAGTCTGTGTCTGTGTACTTTATGTATGTGTGTATGTGTGTATGCACTATCTTGTGTTGAATTCTTTAAACAGCAGATCTTGTTTGTTTGTCCAAGACAAATTTCCTTCGGGACAATAAAAATCTATCTGATCTTATCTTGACACAACTGAGCCTGTACAGAGACCAATGCCAACAGATGTGCTCAACACAAAAGTGCTGGGTGAAAAAATGAACTGTTCCAATTCTAGTTCTAGCACATGACCCTAGAACATCTGCCGAAAAACCCAGAAATGTTGCTACATTTTTTAGCTCACTGTTTCCTCCTGCTCACAGTGTGTATGCTAAGCTAGGCTAACCGCATATTTGACTTTGGTGAATCGCTTGTTCTTTAGCGCAATTTTCGGGTTTTGCAAAATTTCTTTTCATGGGTTGTATGGGAACAAAGTCTGTCACCGCGACCTTCATGGGCATGGCTATGCGGACCAGAGGTTGATGCATGGACTGTATAAGTGAAGCCAAAATATCTGGATCACCCCCTTGTGGCTGGCTGCTGTATAGCTGTACAGTTTTTCCAAAATTACAAGATGGCGTCGTTCGTCCATATTACAGTTTTTTTCAACTGCTTACACACAAAATCTTTTCATGTCACACAATTTTTGAAACCTCTCACTCAAAGTGCAAAATTACACAGCAAATCTCCAAAACCATAAGCTATTTCTCAGCCTTTCACTCAGTTTTCAATTGAATAAAACACTTTTTTCAAAACACTACACACAGTTGTCTACCTAAGACACAAAAATCTAACAGGAAGTGACTTGCTTTCCTTTTCTAAACACAACCAATCAAAATGCTACACTTATTTACCAGGGCACACACACACTCCTCACATGTGCAAACACATTATGTCATAACTGAACACTAACCAATCACTGCTTTACTATAGGCCTATACATAGGTCAAAGGTCAGATTACCTGTTTTGAACAATGGATGCCAACATAGACAGAGAGCAAGGGAAGTAGGAGGGACAACAACGAGGAGGAGGAGGAGGAGTAGGAGGAGGAGGGAAGAAGAGAAAGAAGGAGAGCCATCTCTGATGAGATCAGGGCCACACTTATTCATCATGTGATCAACCACGGATTGACCATGAGAGAAGCCCATCTTGAGTAGCTTTACAGTGGCGTCCATACTGCATGCAACTACCTAATGACTATTTCAGCATTACAAATCAATCAGATTTTGTTTTGCACAAAGTGCATACAACCCCCCCCCCACCCCGACACACAAGCATGCACAAACACACACAACACACACACATATTCTTTATTCTAAAAATGATACCTTTGGTTTACATATGTTTGTACTTTTGTTTTCTTGTTTCATGCTACTGTATACAACACTGTGCTACTCTTACAAATGTAATGTTTTGCCCAACAAATATTTTCTGTTTCACTGTAACATTACATTGTTTTTTACAGTGCACTTTTCAACCACTCTCAGCAGATTACTTTCACTCTAGAACATTGTAAATGTAGATATAGGCCAATGAAAGACAAAAGAGCTTTAGATTTAGAACAACAGTGTGTACATGGTATATCCAAAAATTTGCTATTATGAAAAAAGTGTTTGCCATTTGATGCAAATACTTCATTTTGAGATGTGTTTATGGTATTTAGAATGCAGTGTTTCATTTTGAAGGAGATGTGAGGCATTTTGCATTTTGTGTGTGCAGTTTTGGGAATTGTGTGTAGAGTTTTGAAAACGTGTGTAAGCAGTTGGAAAAAACTGTAATAAACAATCTATGATCTGGACATAGAAAGTATAGTTTTAGCTCGAGGACCTGTTTGATGACCTGGTGTCAAAATGCTCTTAAATTAATATATATTCAAAGGTTGAAATTGATAATAAAATCTCCATATGTTAAAAAATGCTTCACATGAAATGGATTTTAAATTCAATTCCAGGTAAAAAAGGTTGGAAATAAAGTCTGGAAAGTAGATTTGTGAAGCCTGAAGATATGCTGACGCCCGCCGGCTTCTGAGCCTTCATCCAAAGCCGGAGCCGAAGCCATCTGTCCCATCCAGCTTGTCAAACAATGCCAAGAACACTGCAGAGCACTGCAGAGAAGATCAAACCGCTCTCTGTACTGTCTGTACTCGCGTCTACATGGATGGCAGGGTGGAGAAGGAAAGGAAGATACAGAGGAGGAAAGTAAAAAAAAAACAGCGAGATGTAGCGCGATAGCCGGATACAAGCCAGAGTTTGTGCTGTTCTGATAAGGTGGCAGGGAGTCCAAAGGCTGTGTATCACCAGACTTTTTCTGTAGAGTAGGCGTTCTGCGCTCAACCTTTTACCCAAAGATCTTTAAGAAACACATATGCACACACACACGCACGCACACACACACACACACACACACACACACACACACACACACACACACACACACACACACACACACAATCAGGGACAACCCTAAGGCACTCAGGCACCCACTCGAAAACAAAAGACGACAGGAAAGCACTCAAACAAAACATTGCTTCAAATCTCAGAAGAGAGAATGAAATGCAACATTTATGACCTGGACTGACATTGTTTGCATCCATTTGTGTGTGTGTGTGTGTGTGTGTGTGTGTGTGTGTGTGTGTGTGTGTGTGTGTGTGTGTGTGTGTGTGTGCATGTGTGTGCGTGTGTATGCTGAAAGGACAAGCAGGCGGAAGATGAAAGAGAGAAAGAGCTGCAGAACAGAGAAGCAGGCAGCACAGTTTTACCTCCTTATAAACTTGAGTTAAACTGAGTGTTAGTCAGGCAGCCAAAAAACAATTAAGACTTGCATGTAGTGCGCAGTAAAATCTCGTAGGTGTCACAAATCCCTTTGTTTCGCTGGTTCAGCCATGCTGGGAAAATTGTCAGGTAATTTGTAGCAAAATATGAAAGGAATTGATCATCTTACATCTGTTTATAGAGGTTCTTTCAATGCACTGCCATCATGGACAGTTTTAGCAATAATCAGGACTCTGCTGATGCTCAAATTCTGTGGTTCAAACAATTGATTCATGAAGCTTCAGTTGTATTAGTTGACCCAACTGGATGGCGCTCTTGGTTGGAAGAAAAAGGCTCAAGGAATGGCAATTCATTGTGCTTTTAACCATTCGTTGAACAGAGAGTGCCATTAGTGGGCTCAGAAAAGAAAATACTTCATGAAGCATCATTTGGCCATCAGTAATGTATACCTTTGACCGCAGTCGCAGCTTCACCCAAGTGACGTAACAGAAATACAAACAAATAGAATGCAGTAATCAGTAACAAAGCTACTAGTGTTTATAATATATACAGAGAATATGAATAACCCATTTTTTTCTGTGCTTGTGTAAACATTATATCCAGAATATGATCACAACTGGGATAGGTCTCATAAACAGGTTATTCATGTCCATGTTAACGCACTTGCTGTCTTCTTCAACAGATAGTTTGATCCAGACTGAAATATCTCAACAACTTTTAGATGGATTGCCATGAAAGTTAGTGTAGACGTCCATGTTCCGCATCTCTAGAAATCTGAATGGAATCGCATTTCAAACCACCTCCAAATGTGGTTTCATGTTTGTTTTTTTTTGCTGTCCAGACTTTTTCAAATAAATCTGGATACAATCTAGATATACCAAAAGCATTTGGGCTGGCAGTAAAAATGTTTGTTATAGTTTTTGTTTTCGGTTGTTATATTTTGTTAACTCATGCCCTGTATTTGATTGCTTCCTGTTTCTCTTGTTTTCCTTCATTCATCCTGCATGTTCGCTCGGTTTACTTCCTGTTTTATTTTGTAGTGCTAAGTTTTATGTGCCTTGGTCTAGCTTTGTTTCCTGTTTGAGTCGGATTTGTCCCTAATATGTTTCACCTGTTCACTTCCTCCCTGCTCATTTGCCCCTGTATATAATGTCCTTTGTTCTGTTCAGTCTTTGTCATGTCTTCATCTTATGTCAAATGTTCCTGCATGTTCCCTGTGCTCCTGTGTTTGCTCGTGTGGAATCTTTTCGAGCCATTTTGGATTTGTTATTTTGGATTTCTACCCATGTTTGGATTCTTGCACTACAACATACATGTAAGCCTGGGTTTTCTGTTTGTTATAATAAATACTCTACCTGCATCTGCTCCTCGTTGTGTCGTGCAGTTGGGTCCAGAACTCTGTTTTCCTGCCTCGGCCAGTGATGACAATGTTGAACTATTCATTTAATAATACTGGTCGAGATTCAAGATTTGACAGTGTAATCTATCAACCAAAGGGAGAGAGAGGAAAACCTAGAGCAAAGATGACCAGAGTATTATTTAGAAGTCATATATAGATACAGTAGATGAGCACTCGGGACCAATGTTCCCTGTTCTCTGACAGTCTGCTGACCTATGACTAATCATTTATAATGTCCAGTCAGTCTTTAGTCATCGCTCCAATTTGGTCCCAGATGTCATCCAGATCTTTTTTTTCTTTCTTTCAAAGCACTCATAACTGCCCTTCTACTTCTCCTGGAATCAATACTACTTTTGCTCCCAATTTTACAGCTTAGAAATCTAACCATTTGCATTGACTTTCTCCAGAAAATAAACATTTCCGTTTAATAGCGCCATTATTCATCTCTCTGCTTTGTACCCAGAAATCCAGTCAGTGAAAGCATGTTCAAAGTTTTGGTGGCAAATATTAGAGGCAGTAAAGCTGGCTTCCACTGTTTAGAAAAGTGAAGTTGCAGCGTGAAAGACAGGCCTTTGTTCGTATGAAAGATATACTAATCTGTGTAATACTCCAAGAGGAGAATTAGATGCCAAGGAGACTGTTTTCTTCCTTTTGTCTGGTCCTTTAAATCACTGCTGTTGGAGAGAGTCTGTGTGTATGTGTGTGTGAATGTGAGTTTGTATTTTAACAGCATGGAAATTATGTTTGCATGTCCTTGGCCATTTTCTTTTTTTAAATGTATGTTTATTGGTATTTTAGAGAGCAAACAAACACTACATACTGCATAAAAATTCTATAAAATATTACTAATGAGGTGGAGCATTTTCAGAATCAAAAAAGAAAAAAACAATCTTAAGAAATCTTAGAAATATAGTAAATTTTGAATAGGATAGAACACATGTAATTATGCTAAATAAAATACATCACATTCATTATAAATTTCAATTGTTTTCATTTAAAAAAATATTATATATCTGAATACAATACACATATTCTAAAAGCTCAGTCTGCCACTTTAAAAAACAATTCCAGTGCTGGTTCCATGGTATCAGAATGTCATGGAAACATGAATTGGTTATGTGACAAGGGCTGGGAAGATTGGCAGAACAAGCAGCCAAGTGACATGACTCTGATCCAATGGAAATCACACTTGTCAGATTGACAGCAATCTAGCCCAATGGATTGGAGGGGGGAATCATATTTCAGGGGGGGCCAGGGCCACCCAGTGCCACCTTTCTAGCCCCACCCCTGCAGCCATTTCTTTTAAATGTTCCATGAGCTCTATGAACCATTTCAGTCAGGATTCAGACCGTATCATAGTACAGAGACTGCCCACATCAAAATCACAAATGATCTACTCACTACTGCTGACTCTGGACACATCAGCATACTCATTCTCCTCGACCTCTCCACAGCCTTTGACAAAATCTCCCATACCATTCTCCTTAACTGCCTATCCCATCACCTTGGTATCACTGGCACAGCTCTCTCCTGGTTTCAATCTTACCTCTCACACAGGAAGCAATTTGTCACCATTAGCAACTCCCGCTCCAATCCAGCTCCGGTCAACCAAGGCATGCCTCAGGGCTCTGTGCTTGGACCCATGCTCTTCACCATCTACATGCTCCCCCTTGGTCAGATTATCCGGCAACATGGTCTCAGTTTCCACTCCTAAACCGATGATACACAGCTCTATATCAGCACCAAACCATCCACTCAGCTCCCCCCCTTCTCCCTGGTCAACTGTCTGCATGACATCAAAGCCTGGATGTCAACCAACCTACTCAAACTGAACAGCAATAAAACTGAACTCTTGGTTGTGGCCCCCAAGGCGTTGCTCCAGAAGGTTGGAGATCTCATCCTGGATGTTGACGGGTGCGCCATCTGGCCATTGTCAGAGGTCCGCAACCTTGGGATAATCCTGGACTCCACCTTCTCTTTCCATACTCACATCAAATCCATCACCAAATCAGCATTTTTTCATCTTAAAAACATTTCCAGACTCCGGCCATCACTCTATGACTCTGTGGCAGAAACCCTCAATTATGCTTTCATAACCTCGCGTTTTGACTACTGCAATGGAGTCCTGTCTGGGGTCCCCAGCAAAACCCTAGACAGGCTCCAGTATGTCCAAAACTCTGCCACCAGGGTCCTCACCCACACCAAGACCTGGCAGCACATCACCCCAACCCTCATCCACCTTCACTGGCTCCCAATTAAGTCCCGCAGCAAATATGAAAACTTCTTTCTCACCTACAAATTCCTCCATGCCCTGACCCCACAGTACCTCTCTGACCTTCTTGAGTCCATACAGACGCTGGCCTGCTCTCCATTCCCCACACCAGACTCTGTACCTTCGGAGACAGAGCCTTTAGTGTAGCAGCCAAATCCCTCTGGAACCCCCTCCCTGCAGATATCCAAAATGCTACATCCCTGGACATATTAAAAAAAACACTGAAACACCACCTGTTTACCACAGCCTACAGCCTCCTTTAGCTTAGCCACAGTAATTCTATAAAGTGTCCTTGGGTTTCTTGAAAGGCACTATATAAACAAATTATTATTATTATTATTATTATTATTATTATTATTATTATTATTATTATGTATCCCATAAAAGGAGTGCATTCTGTTTTCATGTCCCTAAACTGTGGAACTCACTGCCTCTGTATAATAGAATGGCAACCTGATGGGGGGCAATGCTACATGTACAGTATAAGACGTCGCTCTATACATATATATATATATATATATATATATATATGTATATTATATATACGGTAACCCACCCGCAATCCTTGCCGTTCCCAGAATGGCCCAGTCCCTCTGGTCTTACTCTAAATTCTCTTTATATGCTTACATAGATTGTCGTACAGTTCCAATGTTCAACAATGTAACATCAGTATAAGAAATGAACAATTATTTAAAGAAAGGCATCATCAAAAAGAAATGCCTTTAGCCTTGATTTAAAAGAACTGAGAGTTGCGGCAGACCTGCAGTTTTCTGGGAGTTTGTTCCAGATATGTGGTGCATAAAAACTGAAGGCTGCTTCCCCCTGTTTAGTTCTGACTCTGGGGACAGAAAGCAGACGTGTCCCAGAAGACCTGAGAGGTCTAGGTGGTTCATAGTGTAGCGGCAGACCTAAGTTTCAAATGTAAGATATATTAAAGAATAAAAAAATGTGTTGAGTAGACATTGTTTGTCAATGAAATTAACCTTTTTTTTTTTGGACTGGACAGCTGAAGACATAAAAGGGGAGAGAAAGGGGGGGAGGGGGGGAATGACATGCAGCAAAGGGCTGCAGGTCGGAGTCGAAGCAGGGAACGCTGCATCGAGGAATAAACCTCTATATATGGACGCCCACTCAAAATTAACCTTTTACTGATATCATCAATGTGTTCTGTCCAACTCAAGTTCTGAGGGATTTCATAATTAGATGTGACATTAGACATACATCTTAAAGATTAAAGGAACAAAACGTCATACAGGAACGTTACTTTACTAACTACTCTACTAAAAAAGGTCTAAATCTGAGAAACATTTTATCGCAATCAGGAACTAGTGTATGTGATGAGAGAATAAGCATGGTAGTAAATGATAATAGGTGTGTGGATTCTGCAGCAGTCTCACAGTGTTCTGTTGGATTTCTGCTCTAGTATTAAAGGTAGATTTTTTACTTTCGACTCTTGTTCTTTTTTTCACTCTCTTCTATCATATGCTTGCATGATCTATTTATTTCTAACTGTAGAATTCTGTCTCTGTCAGCCTCCCAGCTGTCTCAACCTCACTCAATCAGCTCGCTGTTTCTGTCTTCAGCAGCTCAATTCTGTTTTTTCTTTCTTTAATAAATACTGAGGGCATTTCTGAGGTCATAACAACATACTGCACTCACATTCAGTAAGTATAGTACAGTTTTTCACCACCAAGGCTGCCATGATCATGTAACCTGCTATCACTCTTCATACGCTAGTCTGACTTGGGATAAAGTGTGCCGTTGTCCTCCTATTTCAGCCGGCATACTCTACACTGTTCCCCTATGTTTTTTGCAAGGCACGCCATCCAACACAATTGGGATTGGTTTGATTTGATTTTATTCATGTTTCTGGAACAATCAACATACTGTTAAAGAAGAAAAGAAGAAAAAAAAAAGCTGATAAAAACCAATACATTCTCACTCCCATCGCGTCAAAAAGTGACGCTTGGTCAGGTGACTTTGGCGTTTGTTATTGATGCAAACAGTAGCGTCATATTCATAGTCCAGAGTCTTGGCTTCACTTTTTGATGCTCTCAGGACTAACTTTTAGCCCTTTGGCGTCATATTTAGACACCGCTTGTCGAGACTCTTGGCGTCCCTTTTTGACGCTCTAGGTCGGGATGTACCTTTAACTGACATGCAGCACAAGATCGGGACAGTTAGGTTTAGGAAAAGATGGTGGGTGGGGTTACAAAATGTACATTTCAGTGGACAAGAACGGGGCACGCACCCCGGTCTACTGGGTGAAAGTCCTGTGTTGTTTGACCCATCCACCCCCCCAACCTGCGTCCTTACGCAGATTTTCGTTCTTTCATACTACTCTCTACCGTTGTAGTTGTGTCTCTTAATACTACGTCATCTTACAGCACCGTGGTTGAGCTGCTGCTCTGCCCGGTGCGTTCCATACAGACGCTAAAGAGGGATTTCTGCGTCGGTATCTGATGCTGAGAGATACTGACCAAGCGTCAGTATTTTACGAGTTGGGAGTGAGAACGGGTTGTAAAAACACAAAGATAAAACACAAATTAATCAAATTCCATCGAAGAACAGAAAAAAAGGATGAGTTTGAGAAGGAGCAGGCAGAAGTACAATGCTTATAAAGTCCTGTCCCTACTTCACAATATCATATTATTGCAGAAAAAAAACAAAAACAAATAGATATGCATATACAGCATACAAAAAAATGTAGGTCATCCAATAACTTAAAACAACACAACAACATATACAACAATACACTGTGTGTACAATCCCATTCAAATATTCTACTCCTTTAGGTCAAGTATTGTTTTCTTTAATATATTTTTGAAATGTATAATATTATAGCTCTGTTTGACTTAATTGTTTAGACCAGAGGTACCAAACTCAACTTCACTAAGGGCCAGACTAGAAAATGAGAATCACATCAAGGGCCAGACGTGTAGTTTGACATGCTTTTATTTAACCGAAAAAGTAAAAAGTTGTTATTGTTGTTATTTTATTGTATGTCTCATATAGCCTATTTAGTGGACACAAAGCCCTAAACAGGTCTGCAAAAAAGTTCCTTAGCCATCATAGAATTTAGCAAATGAAGCAAAACACTCATTCTGATTACATTTACAGTACAAGTAGGCTACCCGACTACTACAGGGGCCGGTTTCAGGAAGGAGGTTTAACAAACTCTGAGTCTAACCCTGATCTCTGAGTTGATTTACCCTGAGATGGGAAACTCTGAGTTTTCGGTTCCAGAACAGCTGATTTGAGTTGGTTCAATCAACTCAGAGTAGGTTCACTCAGAGTTAAGCGCGTGCACCACCACTATAAAAAGGCAGCATGAATGGAGCCATGATACTTCGATTCACCATGGCAACAACCACAAGCAAATCGGTTGGCATACTTTACCCCTCTGGAACTGGAACTACTCATGCGCACATACAGCGAGTTTGAACATATATTTAGTTAAAAAAGCAACACGGCTGCTGCTGCAAAAAAGCGAGAATTGGTGTGGGAGCAATTTGCTGCTCGAGTCAATGCGTAAGTTCTAATATAGTGTATTAATTTCATATTTAATCACAGGTAACCTATAATATTACTGGTGAAAACTGGAATGGTATTACATCTATAATTTCATTTAGGTGCAATCCTGCGGGCGAAAAAGTACTAAAAACTTCTAATTTTGACGCATCAACATACAGACAGAGCTCTTCATGTGTGGGCAGCCTAAAAAGGAAGATAGCACAATGGGGTATTGTACATTCCAAACTGAAAGGCAGAAATATTGGGAGAAAAAACACACTAAAAAGTGTTTCATAGTGAAATGTATAACATTATTATTTTTTACTTTTAGTTTCTGTATTGTGATCAATAAAGATTCAGTCATACACTTCCTGGATCATTTCGTTTCAGACCCTGAAAAAGCCCATTTCTACACTACACACATTCAAAAGTGAAACGCTAAAAACACATTTTTCACTCAAGGTTGAATCTAACACTTTGAGCGTCGTGGCTGTGGCACGCAGAGCTGGACCACTTATCACATCTGCCGTGTAAAGCAACATTTCACAGCTAGTAATTCAAAAGAGGCCAGGAACATTGTGGGAGTACTCCGGATTTTAACCGTTAAACCTGCAGCCAAAAGCCCATAACATTGGAACAGTGATTTCTATCTCAGTGCTGATGTGGTAAGTAAAAAGAAGTAAACTATGTTCGGAACTTGCTTTTCATGAAAAGGCAAAAAAAAAAGCCTGTTTCATGACAAACACTATTTTATGCCTTGATTTTTAATGGCTCGTCATTATGAGAGAATGTGTGTTTTCACAACCCGTTCTCACTTCTAACTCGTAACATACTGACCCTCGGTCAGTGGCTCTCGGCGTCAGATACCGATGCAAAAATCTCCCTTTAGCGCTTTTAAGGAACCCACCGGGCAGAGCAGCAGCTCGACCACAGCGCTGTAAGATGCGTAGTATTGTGCGTTGCATTTACCTAGGAACTCAGAAACCGGAGCTGGGAATGACGTCACACCTGAGTTGAATGGTTCCATTTAACAAGTCAGATTTTTCATTGCGGGGTTAGCTCTAGCCATGTCAGTCATTGTTAGCAATACCAGTACAATGTTTTTTGTGTGCATACAAACAGTGTAACAACATATCCACAAATAGAAGATGAACAGGACTGTGTGTATGATTGATTTAGTGAGACACAAATAAGACAGAAGTGCTAATAACTGTATGTTACTACAGCTTTTACTACTGTTGCATGACTAAAGCAATTTTTGAACGTACACATGGTCCGCCAAAACAAGTTCCTTCCCGAGGCTATTTAGCAGAGGGACCGTTGCTCCGTCTGGCGCTTAGCACCGCCCAAGATGATTGTGATTGGTTTAAAGAAATACCAATAAACCAGAGCATGTGATTCTCCCATCCCGGAATGCTGTGTGGACTAGCCAGACTGCCTTCCTCTCTCCTCTGCAGCGCTGTGGAGGAAGGTCTGGCAATGCAAGACTAAAGGAAATGTGGCTCTGTTGATGGTCGTTTGCATGGCAGTAAAAACATCTTTTCCACAGCTGGGAACTGCTAGCATGTCTTTTCAGTGTAGGCGTGCCTTTGAGGCTAAATGTATTAATGCAAGAATTATCTTACTTATAATTCCAGGAAAGTGGATATTGCATTGACATGTACATATATTTTCCATTCTTTTAAAACTATAAATAACCCACTAAACTGATATTACAACCCCATAAAATAATCTGATGTAGGGCCATACATATTAAATATTTGATTATAGACTATATATCTTTAAGTATATTGCCAAATGTTTTGATCCAATTTGATCCAACAAATTGTGAGCTAGTAAGTAACAGAAATATGTGTTTTGTACATATCTAATAATATTTATTTGGGCATAGCCTATATATTCTTCTTATGTAGTTTCAATATACTATGCAATATATACATATATACCCAATATACAAATGTATATATTTGTTATTAAATATTGGTGGCCTATATATAACTTCATACAGGTAACTATGTAGCCCACAGAGATAATAAATATCATAGGTCATTTTAACTTAAATAAAAAATTACATGTGCTTTAATGAGCAGACATTTTGTACTAATTTCTTGGATGGGTGCAGTATATTTCCTGAAGACTGGTTGACAGTGATGACAATACTTAATGTCATGAGCCATGAGCTTAGTATTGGCTGCTACATTAGCAAGCCAGGCTAACTAGCTTCCACTTTTCAAATGGCCGGATCCAGCACTGCTTATAGTTCTAGGAAAGTGGATATTCAACATGTTCAGATATGTTTCCATATGTTTTCCAGGGTTTGATTTTTATCCCTGCCTCTGCTGAGTTCCCCCCCTCAAAGTGACCAATAGACCATATATGTATTATATACCTAAAATATAAGTATTTTAAACTAAATAAAGCGCTGTTGTGTGAACAGTCTATAGTGCCATAGAAGGATAAAATCAGAGCAGCAGTTGCTGGTTGTATTTAGCTGCTACAGAGCTCCGGGATGCCGGCTATATAGGTGACTGAGAGCCGGCTATAGGCACTGCCAGATGGCGGTCCTTTCAGGGGCCGTGGTAGTGGAGTTTAGCCAGAAAAAGTGAGCGTCATGCGGCGATGACAGTTAAGTTTAGGCACCAAAACGACTAGTTAAGTTTAGGTGTTAAGTTTGGTATTTTGTTTTCACCGCAAAGTGGACTTCACTCTACAGCTTGAAAGCGCTGTGTTTTATGTTGACACCATGTTGTTCTATGTCATTTTGAGATTATTTTCCGTTGGATATTGAAGTTCATAAATAAGTGTTTTGGCATGGCTGGCCCAGTGGCTCTATATCCATGGTATTGAAAGGGGGAGTTAATTTTTGCATGTTTTTTTTGTTGTGCATGATCAAAAAACACCCCCCCACCCCCTCTGCTTTTTTTCCACAAATTGCACCCTGCTTATAGTTCTAGGAAAGTGGATATTATACATGTTCAGATATGTTTCCATATGTTTTCCATTGTTTCAAAGTAGTAAAACAACCACCAAACTGAAATATCCCTTCAGCTGTGCTGTTCTCAGTTTTCCTATGGCATATCTTCCCTGTACTGCTGCGTTGCCCCTCCTCCTCCAGCCTCTGATGGCTAACGTGCTGCTGCTGCTGCTGTTGTGGAGCACCACTCCAACTTTTCGCTCCAACTCCCCCACAGCTAAGAACAGGATGCTTCGCTTCAGTCTCTGAGGACTTCTCGTGTGCAGGCTGCTCTGAGTTGAGCGCCTCCATCCTGATCCGACAGACTATTCTTCCATTCTGCTGGCCCTGGATCTGCTTGACTAACAGCCACCCCACACACACACACACACACACACACACACACACACACACACATATACACATGCTTTCTCACACACAGAAAACACTCTGCTGATTTCTCCAGCGTGGCTTTCACAACCACCTAGTGGCGCTTAGACTCTCTGCATCCACCACAGCCACAAATAAACAGCCATTTGAAATTCATTATCCCCGTTTCATTCAGCCAAGTCTTCAAAGCTTCTAAATGCCTTTCAACTGCTGCTAATGTTTTCTCTTGCTTGCCACTCGTTTGCCCTTTAAGATTGTTGCCATTGGGCTCCATTTGAATTCAACACTTGCTGCCAGAGAGCTTTTTTGCTGTTGTGTGGAGAGAAATGAGGTTATGGGGAGGCTATGTGCATGTGTATATATGTGTGTAGGCTTGTTTGCACACACTCTTTGAGGTCTGGTACTCAGCTGCTTACTGTCACAGAGGAAGCTAGCAGTTGATAATGTCAGGTGGTGGCTCCATCAATGCTAATTGTTCTCCTGTGATCCTGAAAAATGTGTGTTGGATAATGAAATAATTGCAGGCAGAGAGGAGGGTATTGTTATAGAAAAAGACTACATTAGATGCTGGTATTATTTGTATGAGATACACTTCTCACACACACTCACACATATACACAAAGCCCCAGCACATCCACTCTCTATGCATTTATTCATCGCCGCAAAACATTGGATTTTGCAAAATATCTCCCTCCTGTCGGTGTGGAGGACTGCACCAGCAACCCTGAGGCTCTGTCAGCATCCAGGCCAAGATGCCAGGAGAGGATGGACCAGAGAAAGTGTCAGATGGAGAGAGTGGAAAGTGGGGGGTGAGGACGACCACGGGGAAAAGGCAGCAAAGCAATGGTTGACAAGGATAACCCAGATTTTCCACCAGACGCACCTGTGCTGCATTCTGGTTTTGTTCCGTCCTCCACCACGCGCCATACCACACCAGGATCGTCTCAGGAGCGGAGCGTCTTGCTGCCCGACTCTCACATTTTATTGTCTCTACTTTGAACTTAACAGAACAATCACATGTCTATTAAGCTAATATCTACCTTCCACTCCAAGCACTCCTGTAATTAAACTCCAAAAAAAGAGCTGTGATGTCTATTATGTTTTCCACCTCTAAGATGAATCTCTCGTCGTCCATGGTGTTGTAGAGGAGAGGTATACGATATTGGGGGCGGGGGTGTCTTTCGGTAAATTGACTCGATACTCTCTGTTTCAATAAACCAGAGCGTGTTTTTCTCCCATCCAGGAATGCTGTGTGGACTAGCCAGACCTTCCTCCGCAGCACTGTGGAGGACGGTCTGGCAACTAGTGTAGCCTGATATGTTGGGTGATGAAGGATAACAGGAGAGGAGGAGGTAAGTCAAAGGTAAAGAAAGGTTCCGACCAACATGGAAACATGTAGATCTCTTCCAGTGGTCGGCTGGGCGAGCAAGCAGAGGCGTGAGGGGGGAGAGAGAGAGAGAGAGAGAGAGAGAGAGAGAGAGAGAGGGGAGAGATGGGACAGGCTACGACGTGTGGTCAAGCTGTTTTACTCGTAACCTTGTTGTTACCCCCAATCTAACCAGAATATTCCATGCTGTGCTATGCAAAGAACAGTCTGACTCTATGAAAATAACCAAGATATAAAGACCCAGCAACATGGAAATGGTTTTCTATATTTGGAGTTGGGCAAGGGTGTGAGCAACTAAATGCTGAATGAGTCATTTCAGAGGCCTAAAATGTGAGAGAGCGGAGCTGTAACAATTCCAAATGTTGCTGTACAATTAATTGTCTCAGAAATAATTGCAATTAACAATATAATTGGCTCTTTCAGTCCAATTTGAAAATATTTATTTATTACTTTTTTAAACAAATTAAAGTTTTGAATGAATTCCAGGATACATCTTTTAGTTATATCCCTGTCATGTGACCCAGATAAGGTAGTCACACAAATACACAGTCTATGAAGTGAACCACAGCTCTTTATTATCATAAAACATTTTTTTTTGTCATTTTTGTTGCTATGAACGTGTAGGTCAAGTGCCAACTAGCATAGCTTTAGTTCAACAGTCTGACCAATAATCATATAATTACAATTTGGCATTTCTAAACAAAATCAACAATTACCAGTCATATCCTTAGCTAATTTTAGCAATTCATTGCCGTTAAACAAATAAACCGTGACAAAAAAATAAATTGACGATTAGACAATTGTGAAATAATTGTTACAGGCCTAGGCTGGAGGAACCAAGAGAGACAATTAAGGAACACTGGGAAACCAAAATCACTCAATACTACGTGACCATCAGCAAAAACATGTATTTATCCTTACAAGAGCTCCACCCATTTAACTCAATATATGTCAATATTATACAGGGCCCCCTTGTCATGTCATTGAAACAGCTATTGAGTTTGAATCTAGTGAAGGGAAAGATGGGCAGAGAGAGAGAGACAGAGAGAGACAGAGAGAGCCAGGTAGACGGTGAAAGAAAAGTGATAAAGTGACTGAACTGACTGAACTAAACTGAGAAAAGACCGAAACCTGGACAGACAGATATGAATGGGGAGAGGAGGTGGAGGGATGTTCTTGTAAGTGGGACAGAGAGGAGACAATGATGTAATGTGAAGCCTGTCCACAGAGAGACAGAGCGAGAGAGAGCTATACAGACAACCAGACTGAGAGACAATGATACAATTTAAAGATACAATGTCTACTGTGGGTTTGACACATAGGTGAAGGCGAGTTCTCTTTGTCCCATAAATTTTCTATGAAAACCGTACGTATGTTCACGCAACACATTCTCATGAAGGCGTTCATATTATATTGTACGAAAAGTTGTTCACACTAAAATGTATGATATACAAAAACTAGGAGACCGCCGGCTGGTCACATGACATTGGCCACTACAGAGCTCTGCCACGCGACTACCGTGCTCCGCATGGTGCTCCGCATAGTGCTCCGCATGGTGCTCCGTCGTATCAGCGGTAGTCGGTGGTTCAGTTAACCCGAGAATAGGTGACTGTGAGCTGGGTACAGAGCAACGCGAGCTGCTGGTCTTTTCGCCAGAGATTACTGTTAAGTTTAGGTAAGAAAAAGGTGAGCGGCGACGAAAGTTAACTTTCGGGACCGAAACGACTAGTTAAGTTTAGGAAAAATATTGTGGTTTGGATTAAAACACTCCCAAGGAGCATTTTCTGGATGAAAGTCTTTTGCCCTGTGCTTTGTTCCCTGGGAAGCGAACTCCGCTCCCTGGAATGAAAGTCCTGTGTGTTAACGTCCACCCATCCACCCCGACCGCCTCGGCACGCGGGCAGCCGCGTTCTTATACAGCAGCGGTCAATGTGGTGCATACAACAACAAAAAATGTGGAAATCCTACGAATAACAGTCCCTAACTTTCATAGCTTTTTGAATGTATGGTTCATGAGAACAGGTTGGTTCACATGAATATGCAGGATTCTTTTGCAAAACACCCAAACCAATATGATACCTGGCTAATAAGTAAGGCAATATTATGTACCCAAGATTTCTGTTTAACTAAAAAATCACTGCCAATGACTGAATGAATGTAGCTGAAAGCAGAAACAACATTTTGCAATACTGAATGTCAGAAACTGTAGATAACATGGATAATTTACATCTGGCTGAAACCTAAACCGTACAGTTAGTGAATGCCAAATGCAGCTTCATGAAGCTTCATAAACTATTTTCTTTATTTTCTGAGTCCACTAGATGGCACTCTTGGTTTAAAAGGAAAAAGGCTCAAGGAATGGCAATTTGGTGTGCTATCAACTCTGTGTTGAACAGAGAGCGCCATCTAGTGAGCTCAAGGAATGAAGAAAATGCTTCACGAAACCTCATGAATCTCATGGATCAGATTTCTATAAAAAAGTTTTGAGCTTCTAAGCATCTGTCACCTTACCTTGACCAATTGGCAATTTAATTGACAGACCTGGATTGCAACTATGTATTGTTGTAAAAAAAGCAAATACTGATTGTAAATGGAATGCATTTTTTTATAGCGCTTTTGTCGTTTGTCTCTTCCTTGAACTACATGACAGCTTGCTATGCACACTTTACCATAGATGTAATACAGCAAGAAAACTGGATACCTAAAATGTTCTAAAATGGTGTCCTATCGTTCCAATAACATTTTCTCATGAGTTGAACTAGTTTTTCAGATTTCCATGTTTTTGATTTTATAGAGCAGTGGTTCCCAAACTTGTTCACACCAAGGACCCCTAAACTGACACAAATCAGACCACGGACCGCCATTTGATAAGATATTGTCCCAGGGTCAACACATTCTCAGTCCCAACTCTTCCACACTAGACGCTTGGTCAGGACCCCTTGGTGTCACTTTTGGACGCTCTGGGCCGGGACCCCTTGGTGTAAATTTTCAATGTAGTGCCAACGTAAAGCCACTTAGCTAGGGTTAGGAAAAGATCACGGGCAGGGTAAAAAGATGTACGTTTATTGGCTGATTTATGGTTTTGTGGAGGCTCCACGCAGAGCGTTGGTGTGTGTGTTGATCTCTTTAAAAGAATAGCAGGGCCGGCATGTGTGTGTGTGTGTGTGTGTGAGAGAGTGATGCTGATTAGCTTCGGAGCGAGTAGCGACTCTAGAGTCATAGTGGGAGAAACAAAGTGTCTCCCCTGTGCTTTCTGACCACGGTGGGAAATCTGTAGCTGGAAAAGTTAACCCTCTTCTTGATTTTATGTTGTTTATGGAGAAGGAGGACCAGGAAATGAGTCGGGGGAAATGCAACGCTTCCAAGCCACAGCCGAGCGACGTGCTTTTTTTGAGAGGAGCACGTCAGGCTACAGTGTAGGGTCGGTATCTCCACATACCTACGTACGTACTCACGCCATCGATTGAACTCAGAAGCATTAATCAGCCTTAAGTGAGACCCGGGACAGGAACGGGACACAAACCCCGCGTAAAAGTCCTGTGTTGTTTGAGTCGGTCTTTCATACTACTCTCTACCGTTGTCGCTCTACATACTACATCATCTTACAGCGCCGCGGTCGAGCTGCTGCTCTGCCCGGTGCGTTCCATACAGATGCTAAAGGGTGATTTTTGCATTGGTATCTGACACTGAGAGACACTGACCAAGCTTCGGTATGTTGACGAATTTGGAGTGAAAACGGCTTGCCAGGGTCCCCCATCTTTTTTGTTGTTTTACTACAGAAAGTCTATGTCCAAATCCATGACCAAAATAGTCACAGTCACATTCTGTCATTGTGTTACGTATGGATGGAATTATAGTGACAAAAATAATTCCCCTTTTTGCTGGGAACCCCCTGGAACCCCCTCAAGGACCCCTGGAAGTCCCCCGACCCCACTTTGGGAACCAGTGCTATAGAGCAGGAGTGTCGAAGTGTGTCTTTTGGATGAGCTGCTGACTCTCGAATGACTCTAAATGGCATGGAAATGATACAGCGATACAGCTCTTTAAGACTTCATAATTCTTATGGGACTTAATGGCTCAAATTGGTTGTCTCCAAGTGCATCATGGGACCTACTCTCTGAGCTCTGAGCTGTAATCCTTTTATTGCAGTGGGAATATTCAGAGTTACTAGACATATTTTAAAAGTTCTACTATAAGAAATGTAAAAAAAAAATGACTGCTTGTTTTGCATGCATTGGTTGGAAACTGAATTGGGATAAATAAATCTGTATGTGTAATTCACCTGAGCTTCCCAATACTGTATGCATTTTCCCCGTCAGTCAATTATGCTTTTAGCCATGATATATATACATGTATATATCCATATATATAGCATTATTATTATACTGTACATATCCAGTTATTTATCCAGTTCAATCCTTTATCAGAAATGCCATCCCAACGGTTTAGTGTGTTAACAGGGGTCAGAAGCAGGTTGCAATCTATTCTTGTTTGACAGGAAAGAATCAGCATCAGCAACAATCCAAAACCTGTTTTTTTGTTTTATTATTATATTATTATTATTGGTCCCAGCCCCCACACACATTGGCTTGAGTGAATGATGAAAACTCCTCCTCTTGTACCCAAACACACCCTCTCTCCTCCCCCCTCCCTCCCTGCAGGTCCTGTGGGATTACTTTAATCCATAATCTGGCACAGCTCGAGCCTCTGTCACTGAAATGCCATTTGACTGAATTAAGATGCCTTCCTTCCTCAATTTGGAGGTTGAGGGGCACTTTGATAATTGCAGCCAGCCGTGGAATTGCACCGCAGTTCTGATTGTGTGTGTGAACATGTGGAGTGTATACTTACTGGCATTGTGACCTGCATGGTTAAGACTGGGCTCTCCCTGAGCTCTTGCAGGGGCCTGCCCTTATTCACCAGGTCAGGCAATCGAGACAATGGACCCGCCATTAGGAATATTAATGAACTCCACTTAGAGGTCGGGGGAAAAAAAAAAAAAAGATTAAAACACACACAAAACAAATGTGCTGTTGACATGGCTGGGAGAAATGCTCTATTTTCAACCCTGCCAAGCAAACGATCTGACTTGTTTCATTTAGAAAATGAGTCTGGTGTCTTGTGAAGCTGTTTAAGACTTTGTGGTGCAAAATAATGATTGTGATATTTTTTTAAACTTTTTTTTACTTATATGTTCAAGGCTCATGCATTTTGTTTGTTACACTATTTCACCAAAACAACATCCAATGTCTTGGAGTAGAAACACTTCCAACTGATTCTCAGCAGGATTGTATGTTCCCACTCAAGGAAAAGTGTTGTTGCTGTTGCCGGAGGAGGAGTGAACATGAACATGAAATGTGCCTCTGCTGGACACAAACAGTTCACAATATGATTTCACAAAGACAAGCTAAATAAAGAGAGCGTGCCAAGGGGCTGCTGATTATACTGCAAATCAACCAAAATCCCTCTAAAGTCCATTTCACGCCTTTATTACGGTTCACTTAGTGTGAACTAAAGCAATACAATAAAACAATATAATACACGGTTGGTTCTGGTCCATTTTGTGTTGTGTGTGGTTGCTGCATTTTAGAACCACAGGTTTTAAACCCTTTTCACTTTCTGATAACAGCAACAGTAAAATACCTGCACTCATTCCCTCATGTGCATACTCATTACCACATCATTAGGGTTGGGTATCGTTTTTTTTTTCTTCCGATACCAGTGCTAAAGCGGTACTTTTAAAACGGTGCCGGTGCCTAAACGGTGCCTGAACCGATTTTTTTTTATCTTTTTAAGAAAGTTAAAAAAAAAAGAAGAAAAAAAAGAAGGGTACTAAACAACAGTCGGCGACATTTAAGAAGAACTTGTTTATTACTTCGGCCATATGGTCAAAATTAGATGATTTAATAGTAATGTAATAACTATAACTTATAATAAACAATAACTTATTTCACCAGTAAATTGCTGTTGAATGACAAAAACAACCACCAGATGGGAAAAGGTATTTTACAATAACTTTGAATGCACCGCGAGGCTGTAGGTTACCAGTTTCAGTGAACGCACCGTCTGTGTTTTTCCGACGTCGGCATCTGCTGCGCTGCAGAGCTGTTGCGTCCCGGTGTTGAAATACAGTCACAGTTTACACTGTTTAACGTTAGCTGTCAGCATTTTAACCGTGTTTAATCCAGCTGCTAGCTAAAGGTAGGCTAACGTTACCTGCTGTTGAGTGTAGCGTAAAGTCATAAGGCACCGAAATTTTCATTCTTATTCGGTCTAGTTACTACCGTTTAGGTCGGAACCGGTGACATTTGACATTTGACATTTGTCCAGTATTAAGCAAGATTGCTGCAGTCAGCAGCGGCGAAACAAACTACAATGTGCAGCTTGTATTTACCTTCACAAAAGTGCTCGTTTTGCCACTGACAGGCTCAGATTAATGGGGAATTTATATATATATAGATATATATATATCTATATATATATCTATATATAGATAGATATATATATACATTTAAATATACATAGTGTGTGTGTGTATATATATACACACTATGTATATTTAAATGTAGGAGTGGAGTCTTCATCACTTTAATACCATTTGAAGTGTGTCCTAGCACCTAGCATGTGCACCAAAGATTAGTGAGTGAAGACATTCAGAGTCACTGCATGCAAGCACACGCACACGCACACACACACACACACACACACACACACTTATCCCTCAGCACACCGGAACAAACTTAACCTTACATTGAATGTATACTGTGCATCTTTTGTGTTGTATTGTAGCGGAGGCTGCAGAAACAGGCACAAACATCCCCTCTGATCTCCCTCGCTGCCTAATCCACCATTACCATAATGAAAGCCCATCTAATCGAATCAGACCGGGCTCTTCCTAAAAGGATCATGCATGGATGACAGATTAATAAAGAAATAGATAGAGAGAAGAATAAAAAAATCCAAATAGATTGTTGTACTTATTTGGGTCAGGGTGGGAATGAGATATGGGTGCTGGTGATCAGTTTAAAGAGGGGGCTTTAAAAGGTTTATGGGCCACAGACTGGTGTTGTTGTGCGACATGATGCTGACTCCATAACATCCCAATCTCCCCTGATTACATAGCCATAAAATCAACAGTAATGTTAGCCTGAATCACCCTGAATGCCTTTTACACATCCAGCATTACTGTAAATGTATTGCCTCTGTCTGGGTTTCTTGCTTTTCTCCACTTCTTTAGAGGAGCACAACCTATTATATGTCATCTATATATACAACCAGGGCTTTAAATTGACACCCACCAACCCGCCAAATGAATAAACATTATTTTTTGGCAGGTGACATTGTAAAGTTACGAATGACTGAATGAATGAAGCGAATAACTCTGCGTCTGTTTTAATCGACAGGCTGCAGAAACGATACAACAAGTCAGTCTTTGTTCTGTTTTCAGCCAAAAGTATTGGGCGGTTTTGTGTGTGCTTGGCTTGGAAACGTAATCTTTATCTGGCAGCACTGCTTCCAGAACTAATCCTACATTTTCCTGTTAACGCCATGTCGTATAACCGTTGGCTAGCGTGCGGTATCAATTACGAGCTACGCTGAAACAGAGACGATGAACAGAACGGCGCGAAACAAACCAGAGGAGCTGAAATTAAGTAGTAATGTTATTAAGTCACTAGTGCTAGTGCGGGTGATCATAACAAAAACCCTACACGGTTGTTAGATTGTCCAAGAGGCGACTCTATCGTATATATCAGCTAATTGTGTTTCAGAGTTTCTTCTTTTCAAAAAGAGAAATTATTCATCAAAATATGTTAGATATAAACTTATACAGATGAAGATTTTGCACAGAAATAAGAATATTTTTGGGAAGGTGTCCAAATGATGTTATGTGTAATATTAAATGAGGATGTACCATTATGCCCAGAATTTTGACTGACCCAACTAAGGTGATGCAATGTCATCCTAAGTGTGTATGTATAAGTATGTGTGTATATATATATATATATATATATATTGATTGATTGATTTTATTTGCCCATTTCATTATAAAATACGATACAACTATGCACCATACATTAAAAACAAAACAAAGTCAGGATAACACAATAAAGCCCTGAGGCTTATTTCCATTGTGGTCCCAAGGGGGAGGGGGGGGGGGGGGGAGCAAGTGGCAGCAGGTCAAGCATCAATCATCACAAACCATACAAACATTAAATAGATACATAAAACAATACAGTAATAAATCCTCATACTACGATTGGCATCTAAGCCTTTTTTCAGTGCCTGCTTAAAACCTCCTAAACTTCTGATCATCTTTAGATTTCCTGGCAACCTGTTCCACAGGCTTGTTGCTACATACAAAAAGGACTCCTTACCTAAATTACTCTTAAATCTAGGAGGAACAAAATCAGTAGAACTTCCCCTGGTGGAGTGGCTGTGGACATCTCCTACTCTGTTAAAATAATTGATTAAATATTTGGGGACAACCCCATACACAGTCCTATGAACCATGCACAGGTGAATCTGAGAGACTCGATCTTCAACTTTTAACCACCCAATAGTCTCAAAATGAGAAGTATCAAGATGAGATTGCATGGGGAGGTTCAGAATAAGCCTCACAACCTTATTTTGAGCAGTCTGAAGCCTATGTTTCAGATGCTGTAAGACACCTTTATACCATGAGCAGCATGCATAGTCAAAATAAGGCTGAATTAGAGCACTTGCCAGAGTTAACATTGCGTTCTTGTCCAAAAATCTTGAGATTCTTGCCAAGAAACGTACTCTTTGATTCACTTTGGCAAGTAGCTTTTGCGCTTGGCCCACTCCAGTCAAGTGGCAGTCCAGCACACAACCTAGGTAAGTAACCGAGTCCTTTACATTACTCTCATTATCTCCAACTAAAACCTTAAAACCCGGGGATCTTTTCAGTTTTATCTTTGACCCAAACAGTATGGCTTCCGTTTTCCCTAGGTGAAGCGATAGCCTATTGTCAGACATCCACCTGCTGACATTCAATAATTCTACACTAAGAGTTCTTTCGACTATGTTCTTATCTTTATGAGAAACCAATAATGCAGAATCATCTGCATATAAAAAAAGTTCACATGAACATACAGACTTAAGGTCATTAGTATATAGAAAGAAAAAAAGTGGACCCAAGACACTCCCTTGTGGGACCCCACAGTCTATGCATAGTGGTTGAGACATTGTTCCCCCAATATCCACCACCTGCTTCCTATCCTTCAAATAAGACCTCACCCATCTGACTGCTAAGTCATTAAAACCAATGGCTTTTAATTTGCGTACCAAAATGCCATGGTCAACGGTATCAAAGGCCTTCTGTAGGTCTAACATGACCATACCACAAAAATGCCCTTTATCTACCTCCCTCCTAATGTAGTCAGTTAGATACAGTAAACAAGTGTCAGTGGAGTGTGACTTACGAAAGCCAGACTGAAACTAATAGAGTAGATTGTGTGATACTAGATTCTTGTTAATCTGTTCAAAAATAATCTTTTCCATTATCTTTGACAGACTACACAGAATAGAAACAGGTCTATAGTTTCCATGGTCTAATTTACTCCCTTTCTTATAAAGTGGAATCACTCTGGCAAGCTTAAAATCATTGGGGAAATGTCCTTGCTCTACAGACATGTTAATGATATGAGTAATACATGGGGTGATAACCTCAGCAGCATCTCTTAAAAATCTATAAGGAATATTGTCAAAGCCAGTGGCTTTCGAAGCTATTTAAATTTTTAAGTTTCTCAAGTACAACTGCCTCTGACACCTTTTCAAAAGAAAAGCCATCTGCTTTAACCGCTTGCTGAGAATAAAAGTCAAGGATGTGACTTTCACCATACTGCCCTGACTGCTCAGGTAGCTTTTCCACCAGTTTACTAGCAACTGATGAGAAGTAGTTGTTAAAACTATCTGCCACTGTCACCTTTTCTGCTGTAACTTTATTCCCCAGATCAAGAGTTATGCTACTGGTTTTTGTTTTCAACCTGTTGCTGTAGCCAAGCTGCTTGAGGGACTTCCATAATTTACGTGAATCATTTCTATATTCCACAATTTTCTCATTGAAATAGGCCTTTTTAGCATACGCCACTAATCTACTAACTTCATTTCTCACCTTTTTGTACTCTGCCCAATTCTGGTCTGAATTCTTATTTCTCCTGAATGTGTCATACTTCTTGTTTCTCATCCTAATTGCCTCAAGAATATCATCATTTATCCAGGGTTCTGTCCTCTGTTTAATTCTTACTACTATATATATATATATTTATCCTTTATCTGTAACCTCTGACGTAATGTCATTGTGTTGTTTGTGTTGTATTGGTATTGGTATTGTTTTCTTTGTTATTAAAATATAAATACATTTTTAAAAAGCATGTATCAATGTTACGAGTTTCAAATTGTGTAACTGGAGTAACAAATGGTTTTGACTTGGGGTCCACTACTCTCAACTCTCTTAGATGAAACCCTGGAAAACAGAATCACAAAGTCAGTGAGTGAAAGAGCGAACCGCCATCTTCGTCTCCAAATCTCGGTCTCTTTATTACAAATTTCCCAAATCATGGTATAAAACAATACATTTCCCTAGTGTAAACATGTTTCAGTTTCAGTGTCCATTTGTTAATTTCAATTTAAACACCTTAATACAGTTTTCTCTACTCCGCACATATCAGTGGACAACATCTTTCACACTCACATTCGCAGAAATAATCTTTACAAAAATAAATATCACTCTTTAAAGTGCAATAATATGAAAAGGATAAATCATGTTTTTAATCTATATAGATATATATTTGTTTTCTTTTTAACACCAGAAATCCACCATCATACTAATGTAATATGGTGAATTATAGACCCTCTTTGGCTGTCACAGAATATTTAAATGACTTTAAAGTCAAAACATGAATCATCCTACACATAGGGATAACTGTTCAACTTATTATACATTGTAAACACAGAACAGACACCTAACTGCTTCTGTATAACTTTAGGAAGAACTCCCTTTAAATCAGCCATATTATGCTCATTTTCAGGTTCATAATTGTATTTTAAGGTTGTACCAGAATAGGTTTACATGGTTTAATTTTCAAAAAACACCATATTTGTGTTGTACTGCACAGCTCTCTCTCACTGCTGCAGATCCTCTTTTCAGCTGGTCTCTGTTTTAGCTACAGAGTGAGACCTCTTTTCTTCTTCTTCTTCTGTACTATCTTTGATTGCACTTGCACATGTGCAGTAGCTCAGATGTAGATCATGTCAGCTAGCTAGCTCCATAGACAGTAAAAGAAAGGCTGTTTCTACAACTTTGGTCAGTTACAAGGCAGGATTAGCTAGGAGACTTCTAAATGAGGGCGCACATGTAAGTAGTTCTTTTGTAGATTATGGTGAACTTGTGTGTGTTGTAGCAGTGCTTTGCTATTGAGAACGAGGTAGCATGCTAGCGTTAGCATGCTAACGCTACGAGCTAATGGTTGCGGTTAGCCTGCTCGTTTCGGCTTGTGACGTCACAAGACAGCAGACAACAGGACACATTCAGAAACCGTATCTCACTCTAAACAGCATGGGTGGATTTTTTTCAAAGTTTGTATGTGTGTGGAAGCACCAGAGACACAACAGAACACCCCAGATCCCATAAAAAGTGTTTTTTTCATAATATGGGCACTTTAAGTTTTAACAACACACCCCTCTTCTCTTAACATTAACTACCATTTATAGCCTGTCAGGATACCTTAAAAACCCGAAATAAAACATTACCTGGGAGTGAGGACAACAGCACCCAGAATCACACATACAGCCCCAATACACACCTGTTAACTGCCCGCTAGCGCCACTGTTTACAAAACCCGTTTCCCGCGGTTATAAACGCGGCTCTTTAACTCGGCTTTACACATCAAAAACTCCATAACCAACTCATCACAGCTTCAGTACACCACGTACACTTCAGGAGAAAACAGTTTCGTCATTTTTACCGAGTACCAACCTGGAAAACAGAATCACGAAGTCAGTGAGTGAAAGAGCGAACCGCCATCTTCGTCTCCAAATCTCTGTCTGAGAGAAGAGGAAGGTGTCCGTCACCTGAGCACCGTGGTGTAACGATACCCGCACTTCAGTTCCGCTTTCTTTGCTTCCCCCCTACGTTACTATTGTCTTACACAATAAAAGTTTAAATTCTACTAAATGCTGCGCTGGTTATTGTATTATCACATAAGGGTGTATCACATCAACATGGTGCTGTTGACTAAGGTACAGGAGGGTAATCAATGAATGTGATGATGAATCATGTGAGTTCCAAACTCAGCAATTAAAATTCATTGTAACACATTTTGGATCCGAATGAGATCCAAAATGTTTGAATAAGTGGATGAGAAAATGTGCTTGAGGCGGTGAACAATATAAATGTTGTATTGCATTTAGCCCTGCATTAGGAGGCTCACTTCTTCCCCTGCACACAGTTGCTGCATGCTTCTGCATGTAAAGATGGCCACATTCATTGAAAAGTGTATTTACATCCACTATACATAAATCAATATACAAGCAAAATACATAATCTCTGACTGTGTGTCCTTTACTGTCTATATAATGGGATCCATCTCCATCTGTACTGCTTTGCTATCCTTGGCTTTAGTTTGGAGTTTGAGGGTCAGCCTTGCTATCAGCCTTTAATTGCAGCAACTAGTGTGTAATAAAAGTGGCAGTGGGCCCATTATATTGTTAAGTTGCAATGCTACTTACCAGAAGACAATAGCGGCAGCAAAGCCAGGCAGGAAAAACACACAGAATATATGCCAATAAATACAGCCAGCGCCAGGAGTGACCGTTTAGACATTTCCAACAATTGTGTGCTATTTATCTGCCATAATTGTAATTTTGTCTCAGTGAACATGGCTTACCATATTACCATGGTAATCCCCAATTACTGGAACAAGCTGCACTTTTTGTGTGTCTCACACACAAACACAAGGAGGTGAGGTGTGCTGTTTTTTTCATGGTTGTGTGGAGAGGAGAGCCAATTAGTGAGCATCCAGATGCTGTTTAGCTAATCCCTGCTCTAAAGAAGAACCCCCCCACACACACGCACGCGCGCGCGCACACACACACACACACACACACACACACACACACACAAACTTGTATACTAATGTGAGCAATCAAGCTTCCACAGTGCATAAATCACACACATGCATGTAAACATCTCCTTGAGAGGCCATTTAATGTACACAAAATATGCATATATCCATGTAAATGAATTGACATTTTGCACGTGTAGCAGTGCCTTGTTTCCCCATTTATCTAAAGCTGCCTTACCCAATTCCCCGTGGAGTTTTAAACCCGTAGAAGTGCTATGGAGCAGTTTTTGGCTCTTTGTTTTTCTTCATCTTACGCGAAAGGTTAAAGGCACCTATAACCTTTTAGAAGAAGACTGCAAGCTAGTTAACATGGATGTAAACAATGCTAGATTTAAAATGCAAAACGCATTGCAAATGTAATATGTGGAAGGTCCATGTATCTGATTGGTTAATGGAGTTCATGTTTAAAGCTGAACATGAACAATACTGTATGTTTTACACACGGAAACCCAATGTGGTGTCTGATTTTACATACCTGGGAATGATTCTAGATATTAATCTAGATTTGAACATGTTAAAAATGTGGCCAGGACCATCACATTCAGACTGGCTAACTTTAGATATATAAGACCTAACAACACAGGCAGCCCATCTCTTTATGCATGCTACTAAGGGCGTAGGTTTTGTTTCAACATTTGGGGGGGGACATTGTAACTGGGTGTCCTCCCCCATAGAAGTTTGAACATCAAACACTTAATTTCCGGCATCGTGGTGAATTTTTATGCAATAATTTGTGCCTTTTCTGCATCAATTTATATTATATATTATTTATTTATATATTTTATATTATTTATTATATTTATATAAATGTCTTTTTTTACATAACCGAAATAAAAATTATTAAGTATTCTGCTGTATTGCTCACTTTACTTTTGTATTGAACGGCTATTTTTTACCTCTTCTGGGGTTGTCTTTCATATTTTTTTGAGGGGGATGAATCTACCTCTTCTACAAAATATGTTTCCTGTTTTATTTTGTAGTCTGTTTTGTCTCCCTTGTCTAGTTTACTTCCTGTCTTTGTTTGTTTCCCACCTTTTTTGATTATTCTGCCCCACCCTGATTTGTTTCACCTGTTGTGTCACCTGTCCAGTGTTAGTCCTCGTTACCTGGTGTATTTAGTTCCTGTTCTGTCTTTGTCTCTTGTCGGATTATTGTTTGCTGTTGTGTGCTGTTCTGTATCTTCGTGTCCTGACCTGTCGTGGCTACTCTTGTCTGCTTCCTGGTACGCTTACCTTGTATTTATTTGTCGAGTAAGTTTTGCCTACCTTTGGACTCTTTTGTTTGTAGTTTTGTTAATAAATTTTGAACTTTGTTTTGAACTGCATTTGGGTCCAAGCCTCGGTAATTCCAGCTGAAACGTGACAGTTACATAGTGTTGCTTTAAGAGAGACCACTAACTACCTAACCTTTTTTACACAGAGATACCTCAATACTGCAGTAAAGAATTATGCAAGCTTTGCGGTTTTACAGTGAACCTAGTCTGGCATTGCCAGACCTTCCTCCACAGCGCTGCGGAGGAGGGGCTGGCTAGTCCCCACAGCATTATGGGATGGGAGAAGAACGTGCTCTGGTTAATTGGCATTTCTTTAAACCAATCACAATGGTCTTGGGCGGTGCTAAGCGCCAGATGGAGCCACGGTGCCTCTGCTAAATGGCTTCAGGAAGGAACTTGTTTTGGTGGAACGTGTATGTTCAGTTAGTTGTGCAACAGAAAACTCAGATTGGACAGATAGTCTAGCTAGCTGTCTGGATTTGGAAATGGCAACACAAAGAAAGCAGAAGGTAACGGACATCTGGCCGAAAAGAGTGACATCCGGCGTAATTTCCAGCAGCACCGGAGCAATCCCGAAAGTGGAAAGTTGTGAATATAGACTACACTGAACCAAACAACATTGGCTTTATAATGCTCCAGTGTGTGATTTTTTTTTTTAGATAGCCTGCCAGCATTCCTGAAGCAAAACAGGCAACGTGTAGCGTCAGCGTCTAGTGTGTGTGCTTTTAGTCCCGCCCTGATGGTTGTCCGTTTTTATACAAGCGTTTATTTGGCTCAGTTACTACCTCCGCTTCCCACTTAACGGGCCCCCCATTCCATGTCTGTACCTTTTTTATACAGAACAGCGTGGCTGAACATTACTGCCTTGAAATGGCTGTATGAAAGGGACTTTACTACCTCATCTCTTGACACGGTACAATGGCGGACCCAAAAGCACGACTCAGAGCAGAGAGTACAAGGTAAGGAGCTTTATTGTCCAGAGAACAATCCAGGCAAAGGTACAAAATCAGCAGGCAGTAGACATGGTCAAAAACACAAACAAGAAGTCTTGTAACACTGGAAAAACAAACACTGGGAAAATTGCTGGAGAGTGAGACACACAAGGTACTACAATCTGGCAACTGAAACGTGACACAAGGGGAGTATATATACACTGGGACTGGGGAAGACGATTGCACACAGGTGAACCACATTAGGGAAGGGAGGGCAATCACACAGGCGGGAAATCAGACAAAGACGGGAAGATAAGTGACCTGAAACAGACAGTGGTTAACAAAATAAAACAGGAAGTCAGGTAAAACAAACAAAACACGAACTAAGAGCGGGAACTGGACGTGACAGTACCCCTCCCTCTAAGGCCGACCACGGACGGCCCAGGCTCCTCCGGATGCTGCAGATGGAAATCCCGAATCAGATTGGGATCCAGGATGTTACTAGCGGACACCCAAGACCTCTCCTCTGGTCCGTACCCCTTCCAATCCATCAGATACTGACGTGACTGCATATCTTATACAATTGAGTTATATAATAGGATATAAGGATATAATGTTATTCATACATCATGTTTAAATGTTAAACATACATGTGGAACAGTGACTCCTTAAGCTTTAATGTATGGATATCATTGTAGCTACATTGCCTGTAGTATGCTTAGCTTCAATGTGTAAACTAAATGTTTCGTTTTTTCACAAATAGATCATTTTATCTTTACTATTAATATGTTGGATTCATATGAATGTATATTTTAATTTTTGAAAATATGAACTTTAAAAATAACTTTTTGACATAATTTGGAGCACCCCCATCCCCCTGCATTAACTCTGAGGACCCCCTAGGGACGCGGACCTCCTGTTGAAGATCTGGTTTAGTCGGGCGCAAGGGCGTAAGCTTCTCCTCGGACCACGAACCTCCTATGGCGCCATTTTAATGCTACAAAGCGATCACCCCCCGTTAGCATTCCATTGACTGCCATTCATTTTGGCGCCACTTTGACAGAGAATAACTTTACATCTGAAACGTTTAAAGACTATTTGTCCATTGTTTATTTCTAAAGAAACACGATAATGTATAAAAGGCTCCATTACCTTGTATCTCACTAGCCTGTGCACTTACATATACCTACGCTCTCCGTCTCTGCAAGATTGGGAATGATTGAGATTTCTCTTGGCACAGCTACCAGAAGACTTACAACTTTCAGACAGGTTGCTCAGGGCACATTTACGTCGTCTCTCTCAGTTGGAGGCTGCGCAGTAACGCTCAGCGCTCACCGGAAAAGTGCTTCTAACGGCCTTCACTGGTCTCCGTCCAGAGCAACGGGATCTGTTGGTCCATTCTTATATACAGTCTATGGTCGGGCGCCGTATAGGGGGGAAAAGTTAAGACAATTCCAAGGGCCCATGACTGACAGGGGCCCCAAAAATAGGTAAAAACTAATATAAAATTATTAAACCATCATTCAGTATATATATTTCAAATATAATCATAAAATTAATGATCTTTTGTTTTTACTTGTTTTTGGCAGTAAAAGTTAAATATCCCCATTGACCAAAAAGTAAACATCCATATAGACCGACCACCCCCCTGTATCTGCATTAAATGGTTTGGTCCTGCCTTAGCGCACTCAGACTCAGTGACGGTGTTTAGTTGCAGTCAGTAGATGCGGCAGAACTACAGTGACCACAATGTTGCCAAGTAACGTTAAATCAAAATCTGGTTTTCAAAAAAGGAGAGAGAAAAGAGAGGAAAGACAAAGGAAAGGGTGTCAAACTGTAACCCAGTTTTTCACCAAGAAATGTGGGTAGCCTATAGTCTGTGAGTGGTATTGACCTGTTGGCTTAAGGTCCATAGTGAAATAAGCTAGCTAGCTACAGACTAGTGTGAGCCTACATTTAATCACCATTTAATCAGTGCAGGGAAACGTTTAGCAAGATATTCAAATTAAATCATTGTCCCTGCCCCTTTTAGCAGACTTAACAACAGATGAGTCAGCAGCACCCCTAACTGTGCCCCTCCCTGTCCCAGTGAAGAAGGTGAGCAACATTGTGTTCAATGACATGCCAGTTAGCATCATAGCAGGGAGTCTGTGGGGATTTCTCTGTCTCTCTTGCTCTTTTTACCATTACAAAAAAGAATTAAATATTTATTAATGACAGAAATTCAAACACATAACAATTATTTTCTCACATAATTATCATTATAAAATAAAAAAACAACAACCTACTGGATGCTGGACAGTTGGAAACAGTGAGTAGCTTACCTGAGCCTGCATGTAAGATACAGACAATATTAAAATAATCCAGTTTGATACGTTCATTTAGATTGAATTATGGAATGACATCTATAGATACAGACTGTATTATTCCCATCATGGAGGGCAATTTATTTGAGAAGCTTACACACACACACACACACACACACACACACGTATCTAATGTATGTAATCAAGTGGTGGTGATACAGAACTGTAGGTAATTTGGGTCAATGTTCTGTAGTGTTGGTGTTATATATTGGTATATGGCATATTTTAATATATATGCTGTATATATATCACAGTATATATGTATATATCACATGCATTGTGTACATCCTACAGAGCCAGGGCCCTCTCAGGTAGGAGGAAGCTAAGTTAAAAAATCTGCTGTTTTCATTGTTTTGAGAGGATGATGTTTGATTGAAAAGTTAATATATATTTAAGTTTGTTCGTTTTTCTTTTTTTAAATCTCAGTAATAAGTATAATAATAATTAATAATAATAATTTTAAGAGAATTTTCCATTTTGTCAAATTTTACAATAAAAATACATTGACTGTAAAAGATGGCCTTCAGCACATTTTTTAGGGTTGCTTTTAATCTTGCATCAAATAGTGAACTGCATACTAGACTTGCATGCATGTAGAAATCACCAGCAGTAAATATTGTGCTAGTACTAATATTGAACTACAAGAAGCAAGACGGTTACAAGCCTTTAATTAGAGACAGTTAGGTCCTAGAGATGTGGTGACAACGTCTGCGCAGAGGGGGCCCAATTAGATTTTTTTTGTCATGGGGCCCAAAATTCCTGGCGGAGCCCCTGGGTTTAGTACATGCAAAGTAACATGAAGTTTCTAAGTAGTGATGGCCAAATGAAGCTTCATTAAGCTTTGAAGTATTTTCTTTATTTTCTAAGTCCACTAGATGGCGCGCTTGGTTTTAAGAGAAAGGCCTAAGAGAGCTGACACACCAGCCCGATAATCGGCCGTCGGACCGTCTGGCGAGGTCAGTGACTCGAGTCTGTTCGGTGTGTCCCATGCCGTCGTCCGTCCGAGGAGCCGTCGGCCTTCATTTTGGCTGACCCGACATGTTCAGTCCGGAGAGGGCAGTCGGGACTCACCCGGAAATGGCAAGCGGATGAGCCTCTCAAAACCTGACGGAAATCTTTTAAACTAACCTTTGTTGATCTGAAATGAAGACAGATTCAGAAACTGCATGGCCTATTTCTCGCTTAAAATGTTTTCAGAAACACGTTTCGGTGAACTATTTTAGTACAATATGAGATCGTATTCTGAACAAGCCGCCATGACAGTCTGGCTGTGAATTTCCAGAGAAAAAAGAACCACGTGACGCGTTCGTCCAATCAGCTGCCGGTTTTCATTTTCTGGGAAACAATCAGACTGTTAATGGAAACAATACAGAGCAGCGCCACCTGCTGCTATGGAGACGTATTACGTTTCGCGCACGCGCAGAGCGTACGCTCAAGTCGGCGTCGCTTCAGTGTGTTCTGAGGCATTTTTTGGACCTCGGGGATCCGACTGATCAGTCCGACTGGCTTTTCTGCCGACGGTCGGCCCGTCTTTTTGGTGTGTCAGCACCTTAAGGCATTGCAATTCAGTGTATTCTCAACCCTTTGTTGAACAATGAGCGCCATCTAGTGGGCTGAGAAAATAAAGAAAATGGTTCCCAAAGCTTCATGACACTTCACTTGGCCATCACTACTTTCAACCCTTTGTTGAACCGAGAACGCGATCTAGCGGACTAAGAAAAAAAAAATGCTTCATGAATCTTCAATTGGACATCACTGCTTTCAAGAGACCACCAGACAGAAGCCTGAGTACTGATGAATTCTTTTCCAGTGATTAACAATATTTTTTTTTAACACAACACACAAAACATCCAATTTGCAACATGAATTTAGCCCAGAATGTTTGCGGGTACAGGTGGGAGTAGAACACTCACAGGTAACGGTCAGAAAATCCAGCGGGATAATGAAAACATCCCGCGCGCAACGTTGTACTCCACTTGGCCCCTTTAATTTGCCTGTTCACAATCTCAAGAAGTTGCTATTCTTCCCTAACGTCAGGCTCAATCTGATCACAACAATTGACTTATTTCCATAAAATGTGACCAAAACTCAAAGTGTGCATTGAATAGTGAGGTCCGTTGGTAATCACAGAAAGTGATCATCAAGTAGAACAGGTGTTATGCTAATGCAGGCAGTCTGTCAGTTAGCGTGATTGACGGGGGCCTGTCATTATAAAGACAGGGCCCAGCCATTACAATTTCAAATGCTAAAAGCTTGCCTTGGAATAAGCAGCATATGGGCAAAGTAATAGGCCACTGGATGAGGGATGGAGGCGGGGGGGTGGTGGGGGTTAACACCGAATAGTATCACTTTGAAATTGCTACATCAGAAGAAAGTGTGGTTTTAGTAAATATAATTCTGGATTAATACATGACATAAAACATCCTCAGTTGCTGCTGTTATCATGTATCACTCTTCTACAATTTAAGGTGAATGGCTGCAGAGAAATCTTTTAAAATTGTGTTTCTCATGTGCTTGGATTGAGAGAGATGTGCTCGCGATGCAGGGTGAAAACTCATGAGACATGAGCTCCCCTAAAAACAAGATTTGTGAAATGTTTGGGGGGGGGGTCTCTAAAATATTGACAATATGCTAATTTTGCCATGCATTCTATTTTTCTGTATCTAAAATTAGGCTATTAATAATTTATGCATGAGGGTGATTAATCACTAATTCACTTTATGCCATCACCATCGAAGCGTGGCGGCGCAATATCATAAACTTCTCCTCGCTCTGCAAAGTATGTGCCCTGCTTTAGTTGGCCGTATTATATCCTGGGGGCCATCCTTTATACAATTTTGAGCATCAAATACTAATATTCCTGCATTCTGGTGAATTTTTCTGCAACAATTCTATGCTTTTTCTGCATCAAGTTTTGGTGCAATTGTTTATTTATATGTAAAGGAAATGATTATTCTCCTGTATTGTTCAAACCTTTCTGCCTATTCAACATCACTCGTGTTTCGAGATTTTTTTTTTTTTTTTTTTAGGACAACAACAAACAACAAATCTGTCAGACAATCAGACCTTGTTAAAGCCAGAAGCTCCAAAGTTTAAATCACATTTATTTAATATTTAATACAATACAAATTTTATTTAATACATAAATCACATCTTTATTTTTCACTTCCTGTGTTCTTTAACCCCCCAATGTAGCAAAGTAGAAACAGTTGTTGTTTTCAGTACACGTTTTGAGCCCCCTGAACGGTTATTGTTACCTCTTTTGGGGAGTTTTTGAGGCAGATAAATCTACCTTTTCTAAATATTGGGGTATGGGGTGGGGTCATATCCCCTGCATCCCCCCTGCATCCCCCCTCCCCTGACATAAAGCAATCCAAGTTATAGGCCTACATGCTTGCAGCTATAAATGTTTATTTGCAGTAAGAGTCAGTCAGTCCTCACTTTGAGGCCCGCGCAATGAAATTTATGTAAAGTCCACGTGCTCCTAAAGTATTTCTCAGTTTAGACAGATTACGTGAGTAACCGTGTTACAGTGGCAGTAATTATTTTCTAATCCGCCAGAATGACAGACAGCAGTTGGACTCATCTGTCAACGCTCCTAAAACTCTGTGAATGACAGTTAACACAAGCCCTGATTGCAATGTGTGTGGGCTCCTTCTGTCTCTTTCTCTCAGGGTTTAACTCATGTTGGATTTAAAAAGCCAATATTTCATTGGTAAGGCAAAACATTTTTTAGAATCAGTTGCTATACAGGTGTTCCTTTAGACCGATGATCTTCAACAGGGGGTCTTCGACCCCAGGTGGGTCCTCAGAGTCACTGCAGGTGGGCCGCAAAATTATTGTTTGATACTTTTTTGAATTTTTTTTCCCCCCCAAAATTAATATACTGTATGTCTGAAAACATACCTAAACATGAATCCAACATATTTGTAAAAAACAACAACATTGATGATTTGCTTACTGGCAGGGTTCCGAAATTAACACTCACCAATCGCCAAATGTGGGTACATTTTCCGTTTGGCGAGTAAATCTCAGAGGGCTATCTGCCACATGGCGAGTAAATGTTTGGACCAAAATAGTTCTGTTTCTCTTAATTGTGGTGAAGGTGCAGCTACTTTCTTCTGTTCCTCTGCTGTCTGCATGTCGGAGCTTCGCAGAAGCGGGCTGACACACACGCGCACACACAAACACTGGCGCACACACCAGACGCCAGCCACCACGTCACTTCTGTTTACTGATACTGTAGCTAGCGTTTACCTCAGGCTAATTAATTAGCTAGTATGTGGTGATTTTTGGTAGCAAGCCTTCCAAAAGAAAGCACAATGAAATTAAACGTTAACCGATATTAACCGTTTACCGACGAGCAGGAAACGGAATCTCAGTTCACCCGTCCGGGAGGCTCTGACACACTTTCCGCACTCCGTGTCCGAGGACAGCTGCAGGCTTGTACCGGTGTTGATGTTCTGTGCATTGTCGAACACATGCAGCCACTTTCCTGAAACCGCTTGTGGGACCGATACAAATCTACAGCTGTCGACGGCTTAGCCCGTCTTCCACCGTCTCCACCTGCAGGTTGTCAGCTGTGTGTCTGCCTGACATACTGTATACTCTATGTGTGTGTAGAACGGCCGATCGATATGATAGTTTCATGCTTCAAGCTTAAAACGCAACTTGCTGGTTCAAAGTTAGGACTAACAAGTTAATTAGCAGTTATGAAATAGATCGTATGGTCTGTTTGCATTTTTATCATGCAAAAGACATTTTTTTACACTTGCTATTTTTTATTAATATTGGTTTAACTGATAATATTAGGCTAATCGGTCAAAAATCCTATTGTCGGTTAAACTATTAGTCATTACAGTTTTTGCCGATTGCTTACACACTGAAATCAAAAGTATTACACAATTATCAGAACCTTACACTCAAGGAGCAAAACATTGGCCCAGATGTGCACCACTATAAGCACAATGTCAGCCTCACACTTTTTGCAAAACACTACACACAGTGATTTACAAAATACTAAACACACTTGTATACATTAGACACAGAAGTATATCATGATGTCACTTCCTTGCAATTCCAAAGCACTGACACTGATTTCCACACCTATGAGCCAACCTGTGAAACCCAGCCATCAGGTACGCAAACACATGATTGCTTACAGTTTTTTTTCAACTGCTTACACACAAACTCTTCATGTCACACAATTTTTTTAAACCTCTCACTCAAAGTGCAAAACTACACAGCAAATCTCCAAAACCATAAGCTAGTTCTCAGCCTTTCACTCAGTTTGCACAAAACACTTTTTTCAAAACACTACACACAGTTCTCTACCTAAGAGACAAAAATCTAACAGGAAGTGACTTGCTTTCCTTTTCTAAACACAACCAATCAAAATGCTACACTTATTTACCAGGGCACACACACACTCCTCACATTTGCAAACACATTATGTCATAACTGAACACTAACCAATCACTGCTTTAGTATAGGTCTATACATAGGTCAAAGGTCAGATTACCTGTTTTGAACAATGGATGCCAACAATAGACAGAGAGCAAGGGGAGGAGGAGGGAGAGACAGGGGACGACAATGAGGAGGAGGGGGACGGAAGAAGAGGAAGGAGAGCCATCTCTGATGAGATCAGGGCCACACTTATTCACCATGTGATCAACCACGGATTGACCATGAGAGAAGCCCATCTTGAGTAGCTTTACAGTGGCGTCCATACGCATATGTATGTATGCATACTGTGCATACAATTGCCCCCCCACCCCACCTCCCCATCACGACACACAGATACGCACAAACACACACAACACACACACACACACACATATTCTTTATTCTAAAAATGATACCTTTGGTTTACATATGTTTGTAGTTTTGTTTTCTTGTGTCATGTTACTGTGTACAACACTATACAAACTACTACTCTTAGAAACGTAATCCTTTGCCCAGTAAATATTTTCTGTTTTACTGTAATTGTTGTTTACAGTGCACTTTTCAACCCCTCTCAGCAGATTACTTTCACTCTAGAACATTGTAAATGTAGATATAAGCCAATGAAAGACAAAAGAGCTTTAGATTTAGAACAACAGTGTGTACATGGTATATCCAAAAATGTACTATTATGAAAAAAGTGTTTGCCGTTTGATGCAAATACTTCATTTTGAGATGTGTTTATGGTATTTAGAATGCAGTGTTTCATTTTGAAGGAGATGTGAGGCATTTTGTGTGTGCAGTTTTGGGAATTGTGTGTAGAGTTTTGAAAAAAGGAGACATAGTTTTGAAAACGTGTGTAAGCAGTTGGAAAAAATTAATTGTAGACACACCAATCAGGTTTAAGCACTATAAAAATGCAGCAGGTAAGTTTAGTATTTTCTGTAGGCCTACTGTATTTTCAGTTTTTTGTTTGTTTGTTTGTTTATTTCTGTAATTGTAACCTGTACTGGATACAGTATTTTATATGTGCCTGTTGATTGCTGAGCTAACAGTGTTATGCACACTACTGTAGTACTGTAGCATGAAAACTGGGACATGTTGTTGTGATTCTCCATGTTGACTGATTTGGGTATATGGAGAGAAATACATTATATTTTCCTCAGTCTGCAGCATTGGTCTTGTGTAGTGTTTGGTGAATTTATTGTATATTTGCACTTTCTCTGTGTACTTCATTTACAATACTCTAATCACTGAGAGGTAGAATTGCTAAAAGTGTTTTAGGTTAGCAACAGCAGTGTGTAACTGGTTCAAACTGAATGAAGTCATATGAAATGTGTGTGTTTCAGATGGTAACAAAATATGTTTTTTATAAATTAGTGTATAGTTTTTGAAAGGGTTCTGCTAATTGGGACCCTGTTTTCAAAATAGTGCTTAAGCAATCGGAAAAAAAAACTAACATCCCTACCAGCTGGACTTGCAAACCCAACCATAAAGTGTTGTTATGTAGGCCTAAGTTACAAAAAAAATCTCATAACAACAGGAAGTTAGTTATTGTAGTTCGGCCTGTTGATGTGTTCCACTTCAACACAGCCAGCAGTGGCAGCATCATCAGCGGCTGTGACACACAGCTCATGGAGGCTACTGAGGTGCTATAAAACACATTTTCTTTATAATGTTTATTTATAATGGAGGCTTGTCTTTCTGCATGCCATAATTCAGTTCCTGAATACCAACTGAGGGAATTGTTTGTAAGAGAAAACACCACTGCGGCGCGCTGCGGATTTAAGGACCCCAACCTGTTCTCCACAGCTTGTTTAAAAGAAAATGATGGCAGTGTAAAGAGCGCACACACACACACACACACACACACACACACACACACACACACACACACACACACACACAGACAGACAGACAGACAGACAGATTATCACAGTCTGTCCATTGCTAAGGCTCCCCTGAGCCTACTTCTTGGTCTGTGGTACATCACTTGATTTGACCATTTAAATAATCGCCAGGATGCATCAGAGACACAGTGCAGCATGTGCATAATTACCACCTGAGAGAAGGCTGTGTGTGTATTTACACATGCGTGAGCATCAGTGAGTGTGTCTGCATCTGGATATGCATGTAAATGCTGGTGTGTGTGTGTGTGTGTGGGTGTGTGTGTGTGTGGGAAGGCCTGCTAGGGGAATCTCTCCCCTGCGGTGATGGGCTCAGCACTTCATTCCTTATTCATCAACAAGTGCGAGAGGAAGAAGCATTGAGTGGAACTGTGCAGGCACACACACACACACACACACACACACACACACACACACACACACATAGCCATTGTTTTTTAGCATACCAGAGGGGCCACTGAGGAGCAGAAAGAGCTGGAGGATTACAGGGTTTCTGGAGGAAATGGATGGCGATAAACTCTCAGGTAATAGTTTGGTTTGGGAGAGCAGACTGGCTGACATTGCTGCCTGGAACAGTTAGAGTGACAGGGGAAAAATAGTTACAAGGGAATTAACTCGGAGGAAACAAACAGACATTTAAGCAGCAGTAAAATAGAGAGCTACAGTGGTAAATTCACCGAGCTACTACTGAATGGGTGTCACCGAAGGTTGTATTGCTGCAGAAAAGATGTCTCAGAGGGAGAGTAAAGATCTGCTGAACTGAACACATTTCACACTACATGTAGAGATGTTGTAATATGGTTAGTTCCAGGGCAACACAGGGGGAACTCTCACATATTCATTGTGGGTGATTTGACAGTCTGTACTGTTATCTGTGTGTTTAGAGCAGGGGTGGCCAACCAGTTAGGTATAGAGAGCCACAAAAAAAAACGCACCATAGCAAAAAGCCACACAACACATGCACGTCCACACTACAACAGCAACAGTGTCTTCCAGATCTGATGACAGTCATAATACATAGCAGTTTTCATAGTTTTTTTTCTCACTTAGATTGACTCAGTGGGAAACTTGACAGTCTTTGTTATCCACAATCCTTTTCAGGTCTTGCTTGAACTCGGTTGTGGCCACTCGAAGAACTCTCTCACTCATTTTTCACTAAAGGGGCTTTCAAACAATCGGATTCAGTAGTGAAAGGGTTAACGAGGAAGGTGATCTGTGGCCGCTGTTTTTCCTCAGGTTGCAGAATCTGTCCTCAAAACTCTGCTGCATTATTTTCCATTTTAAAATAATTGGCAAATGTATTGGCAGATGCATTCAATGTGGGTTTTTTTACTTATCTGAAATACTGTATGTTTCAGAAAAGTTAAAAACAACAATCAACCAATGACACAGCCCCCAGCCACACAGTAAGAGCCTCACAGGAGCAGGCAAAGAGCCGCATACGGCTCAAGAGCCACAGGTTCGCCACCCCTGTTTAGAGGCACAACCTTGGAAAATGAATTACAATATGTTGTAGTAGAACATACTTCTCCTGTGGCTTTATGATTTGGGTACATTACTCGATAGCTACAGCTTAAATCGGCTCTTTACGGCAATAAACAAAGTGCTAAAACACTATGATTAAATTCCAAATACCTTGCAAAGATTACAAGGTAAAAATGAACTTCCTGTTCAGTATTAGTTTTTTCCAACTGCTTACACACAGTCTTTTCATGTCGCACGATTTATGAAACCTCTCACTCAAAGTGCAAAACTACACACCAAATCTCCAAAACCATAAGCTATATCTCAGCCTTTCACTCAGTTTTCGATTGCATAAAAAACTTTTTTCAAACACTACGCACAATTCTCTACCTAAGAGACAAAAATTGAACATGAAGTGACTTGCTTTCCTTTTCCAAATACAACCAATCAAAATGTTACACTTATTTACCAGGGCACGCACACACTCCTCACATGTGCAAACACATTATGTCATAACTGAACACTAACCAATCACTGCTTTACTATAGGCCTATACATAGGTCATTACGTGTTTTGAACAATGCATGCCAACAATAGACAGAGAGCAAGGGGAGGAGGAGGGACAGACAGGGCACGACAACGAGGAGGAGGAGGAGGGGGGAAGAAGAGAAAGGAGAGCCATCTCTGATGAGATCAGGGCCACACTTATTCATCATGTGATCAACCACGGATTGACCATGAGAGAAGCCCATCTTGAGTAGCTTTACAGTGGCGTCCATACTTCAAACCTTCAGAAATGAGAACAGGCATGCAACTATCTAATGACTATTTCAGCATTATAAATCAATCAGACTTTGTTTTGCACAATGTATGTACATGTTATATCCAAAAATGTACTGTATGTATGTCATTTGATGCAAATACTTAATTTTGAGATGTGTTTATGGTATTTTGAATACAGTGTATTTTGAAGGAGATGTGAGGCATTTTGCATTTTGTGTGTGCAATTTTGGGAATTGTGTGTAGAGTTTTGAAAAAAGGAGACATAGTTTTGAAAATGTGTGTAAGCAGTTGGAAAAAACTAACACATCTTAAGACTTGTGTAATGATTTTACTGGCAGCTAGCATGATCAGCATCTGTGATGTCAAAATTTGAAGTAGCCCAAGTCAGTATTTCTGAAAGAGTGGTCAGTGGTCCGCATGCAACTCCTGGTGGTAAGCGAGTAGATTTGGTAAAATATCATGTTTTTTATTTAAAATTAAAAACAGCAATTTTAAGCCTACAATAGCCTAATAGTGAGGAGCATAGATGTTGCAGTAAATAAACTCATATGTAAACTCACACATTATTATTTGAATTGGCTGTTTTTTTTCTGTGTTGTCAGACTCCACCAATGAAGACGACTGTTTTGCGAACAACGCCTCTAATTTATGTCACAAATGATCAGTGCGACATGAAGGAAATACGGAGGAATAAAGTTTACGGTTACTGTCAACTGACAGGATGGATCGATGGCTTTAGACAGCCATTGCTCCCTTAATATCGCAGCATAATTCTTCCTCATTAAGCTGGCAACAGACAATGATTGAGTAAGCTTTTTGCAAAACTGTCATTTCATTTGGCTCTATAATGTTAAAGTAAGAGGCTTATTGTTTTTGGGGATATTTTAGCAGTTAGGTGGTCCGTGAGTTTTTTTTATTGGGTATGTAGTCCTTGGTCTGAACAAGTTTGAGAAACACTGGCCTGAGGGAAAATCATGTGTCCTACACCTTGTACAGTAATAAAATAATATGAATCCTGTCAGAGGTGACACTGAATGACAGCAGGGAAGGGTTAAAGCTATAGTGCGTAGTTTCTGTCTCCCCCATGAGGAATTCTAAGTAATGACAACAACACTGTCGGCGCATCAACATGATACAAGCCTTCCGTGATCGCGCATCCCACCCCCCCTCCATGCAGTTGCTAGTAGCCATGATGGACATGGAGGATTAAAAAAAACATGATGGACTCTTCAGAAGAGGTAATTATCTTCCCTCGAGTTTCAGCGTGGGAAAGCCACAATCTTCTGAACGTAGCCATACTGAAAAATACAGAGAGAGTTGTTTGGAGCTGATAGTCTAAATTAGCTTTGTAGCAACTTATTTGGCAATGGCTTGAATGTAACAGACGTTCATTAATATAAAAAAAGTTACGCACTAAAGCTTTAACGTAACTATTTGTACAGACATTTTCCAATAAACTTGGGTTTGAAGTCGTCTTGAGACTAGGCTATATATTTACTGCGCAGGGTGCCTGTCCATGGGCAGCCCCTGACATCTCTCCATTTGTGCATGTGTAGGGCATGTGTGTAATGTGTGGAACTTTAACAACAGAGTGAAAAAATTGAATTTCCCCTTCCGGGATTAATAAAATATGCTATCCTGTGTTTTGATGATGCAACAAAATAAAAAACTGTTTAGTCTGACAACATGTAGTCTCACATTTCCAGACCATCCTCCACAGCACTGCGGAGGAGGGTCTGGCTAGTCCACACAACATTCTGGGATGGGAGAAAAACGTGCTCTGGTTTATTGGCATTTCTTTAACACTACAAAGGCCAACAGATAATATGTACCCGTCTGGCATTTTTAAATGCATGTAACTCTGTTAATATAAAAACCCCTTCATCTCTCAGTCCATGACTTTTCCTAAAATGGGTTTAAAAAAATAGATAAAAATGAATGACTTAAAGCAGCCATATTATGCTCATTTTCAGGTTCATAATTGTATTTTAAGGTTGTACCAGAATAGGTTTACATGGTTTAATTTTCAAAAAACACCATATTTTTGTTGTACTGCAGGGCTCTCTCTCACTGCTGCAGATCCTCTTTTCAGCTGGTCTCTGTTTTAGCTACAGAGTGAGACCTCTTTTCTTCTTCTTCTTCTGTACTATCTTTGATTGCACTTGCACATGTGCAGTAGCTCAGATGTAGATCATGTCAGCTAGCTAGCTCCATAGACAGTAAAAGAAAGGCTGTTTCTACAACTTTGGTCAGGTACAAGGCAGGATTAGCTGGGAGACTTCTAAATGAGGGCGCACATGTAAGTAGTTCTTTTGTAGATTATGGTGAACTTGTGTGTGTTGTAGCAGTGCTTTGCTATTGAGAATGAGGTAGCATGCTAGCGTTAGCATGCTAACGCTACGAGCTAATGGTTGCGGTTAGCCTGCTCGTTTTGGCTTGTGACGTCACAAGACAGCAGACAACAGGACACATTCAGAAACCGTATCTCACCCTAAACAGCATGGATGGATTTTTTTCAAAGTTTGTATGTGTGTGGAAGCACCAGAGACACAACAGAACACCCCAAATCCCAGAAAAAGTCATTTTTTCATAATATGGGCACTTTAACTGCTTCAAGATATGGCATATTTGCGAGTGCTGATGCTGTTATAGCAGCGGGTAAATATTACCTGCTCAGCGGTTTTAGGAGTAAATGGAATGCTGGCCTTTCTAGTGTTAAACCAATCACAATCAGCGCCGGACACAATGGTAGTACTTCTGCAAAATAGCCTAGGGAAGGAACTTGTTTTGGTGGAACATGTGTATGTTCAAAGGTTGTTCTTGTTGTGCAACAGAAAACTCAGATTGGACAGATAGTCTAGCTAGCTGTCTGGATTTACCCTGCAGAGATCTGAGGAGCAGTTAACCATAGTCCTCATAAATCCACCGGAATTTAGAAAGCCATCACAAAGAAAGAGGAAGCTAATGGACATCCGGCCGAAAATGTCGTTGAGACAACATGAGGTTCAAATCAGAGTCTCCTCCACTGCAATCCTCAACTTTCTTATTCTGTAGCCAATTGTTGTTTCTTTGAGTTCCTCTTAAAAGCCTTTGCTGGTTTTGAACTGCCGTTAAACACTCCACATTGACATTACACCACACAGCAACTTGCACTATTTTGTTGGATAGAGCCAATTAGCTCCGAGGCTTTTCTCCAAAGTCTCTCCAAATGTCGATACAATTGAGAACTGTGAACAAGGAACCAGATGGAGGTGCATGGTATTTTCTAACTTTACAGATTGTTTCCCTTAACAACCCACCTTTCAGGGATATACAGAAGAATGCTCAGATGCTCTTGCAGCGTTACAACTCGCTACATTTCCACTGCATGGTACGGCTCTACTCAACTCGCTTGTGGGCCCCCCAGGGCAGCACACAGTATGTTTTGAGGCCGTGGCAGGTTCAGGGGCGTAGGTGGAGGGAGATAACGTAGCCGTTCTATTTAGGCGCTTTCTGGCCTACTGATCCCAAAATGGAGGAAAGCCAAGCAGTGTTTTTTTTTTTTTTTCTCTCTCACCCTCTCTTTCTTTGTCTCTCTACCTCTGTCAACCTCTAACTTTCAACAAAATACACAGTAACCTTTTCAATTGTGAGGGGGTGGGATGAATGAAAATAAGGTTGAGGCTGTTGTTTCATGTTCTGTCTTTATTTCACACTCTCTTTTGATGTTTTCTACTTCATGGCTTCAAACCTTCACAGAAAGCAGACTGACGATTGTTTTGTTTGTTTTGTCAGATTGATCTACGTACTACGTACTTGTAGAGACAATAAAATCTGCGAGTCGGGCAGCAAAACGCTCCGCTGCTGAGACGCTCCCGGTGTGGTATGGCGTGTGGCGGAGGACGGTAAGGGTAAGAATACCAGGGTAAGCCAATTCAGAGGCAAAATAAGGCAGAATAAGGCGGGCCACGAGGCACATCTTTTGACGTCAACACATCTAGCTGATCTGATCTAGCATCTACCCTAACAATTAGGGGTGGAACAGTACACTGAAGTCACGGTTCGGTTCATACCTCGGTTCAGACATCACGGTTCGGTTCGGTACAATGGAGGGAAAAGCATAACAAAAATGCAGAAGGCAATTTTTTTTATTGTGCATGTCTCAGGCTGTACCACCTAGTGTCATCCAGTCTCTCCCCTGAGCTAGCTGTAACAGCCTGAAGCTTATAAAGCAAGATGTAAACAGTAAACAATAAGTAGGCTAACCCACATCATCTCCAGACTCCATCTGGGACTTGTAAACAAAATAAGACAATCAGCTAGTAGTGTGATATGGGAGACAAGTGCTGCTCTCATATGTGAATGCACAGAGCAAGGGTGTTAAAAGAGCAGCTTCGGTTACACAGAGCAGTTGGCGAATTGTGGCGTTAGCTTCACACGCTAACAGCGGAGCTAGCAGCAAACAGCAAAGCTAACGGCGGCGCTAACAGCTAACGGTGGAGCTAAAAGCGGAGCTAACAGCGGAGCAAACAGCGAAGCAAATGGGCCTGGAAGCCATTTGTGGTCAAGGCAAGAAGGGATACAGCTACAGTACATCCGTGTTTGGTTGTATATGGAAGGGACTAGTTTGCTTCGTGTAGACTCACTGGACCGACTCGACATGTAGGCGGAGCTTGGGAGCTTCAGTGCTAAGGCGGGGCGACAGATTAGGTGTCCCTAAGAAACGCGTATGTAACAGTAGTTCCACATTATTTTTATACCGTGTATTCTCCGTGAAAATTCATGTACCGAACCGAGACGCCCATACCGTTTCGATTCAATACGAATACATGTACCGTTCCACCCCTACTAACAACTAAGTGTAAAACACTGTATTTGGAAAATCACTTGAGTTCGGAAAGTCCACAGAAAAATGTCCCACTACTGCAATACAGACACTGTTTCTGGCAGAGGATCTGTAAGAGGTGCAGTATACGCACAACATAGCACTATACAATACGCAAAATACCCAAAATCACTATATTACCATATTACCACTTTAAATTTCCACATGCATGTGCAAAAGAATAAAACTAAACTTGTGCCACAACAAATTGTGGTGGATCATGTTTTATCAGTTTAAAAAAAAAACACTAATTCTGTGGTTCAGATGTTATCTTTCCATGGCTGATTTAAACTGGTTTAAGCAGCCTTCCTTGTTAACCAGATTGTTGACCAGATTATTATAAAGCCTAACCATAGACACTGATAGATAACAATGTCAGGGTGCTGAGTTTCCCACGACAGTTTGTCCCCCAGAGTTTTAGTAAAAGGTTTATCGGGGCGACCTCTAGCTCACCTGGTAGAGCGCGCGCTACCCTTTGCTGCATGTCATCCCTTCTCTCTCTCCCCCATTTCCTGTCTATCTTCAGCTGTTCTAAATAAAGGAAACAGCCCTAAAAAATATATTAAAAAAAAATAAGGGTTATCATGCTGTAGCCTGATATTTAGTCCCTATAAAGTTTTTTTTTCTCATCCAAAAGTATGTGCTTTTTACCCAACTTTTACTCTTTGACCTATTGGCCTCTGTCATTCTCTATGAGTTTTTGTGAGTTTACAGAGCTGGCCTATTCCAGGAACAGCCCACACGTTACCTTTCTGCTCCGGATTCAACTTTCCCCTCTCAACCTACTGTACATCTCGTCGTCTCCAACGGCTCCAAACGTCAGTGGTGTTTACACACGGCCTGTCATAGAGGATTAAGCAAAGTAAGCATGAAACACGGTTGACATAACTTCTCTGTGAATGTGATATTAATACACGCGCACGCACACACACACACACACACACACACACACACACACACACACACACACACACACACACACACAAAGACATTTTAAGTAGTCCGCTTTTCAGGAGGCTATTAGGATTTTATCTTACCGTTCTCCGTGTTGAACTCTGAATTTGAGATAATTAATTCTGTTAGGACTTGCTATTGTCTTTTTTTTTATTATTACGGCTTTTTTATTAGATAGTGCAGATCGACAGAAAAAGGAAGGAGATAGGGGGAATGACACGCAGCAAAGGACTCAGCCTATATGGGGCGCACACTTTACCACGAGAGCTACAGGCCGCCCCAGTGTACGCACAATTCTTACTGCTATTCCTCTGTCCCTCCATCAGTTTAACTTATTAACTGGCAACGTATGGCATGGTAGGCTAAAAATGACCTGGTTGGATAACTGTAGTGGAGTTTCAACCAATTGTTAATTTCATGCACACAATCGTCCCCTCTCAACCTACATCTCGCTCTCGGCTCTCGGCTCCAAACGTCAGTGGTGTTTACACACGGCCTGTCATAGAGGATTAAAGCAAAGTAAGCATGAAACACGGTCGACATAACTTCTCTGTGAATGTGATATCAACACACGCACACACACACACACACACACAAACCTTCCTCCCAGGGGTTCAGGGGTTAAATCATGTGTGCTATTCCTCCTGGCAAAACACATGGGAGTAAAGAGGGAGTGCAGGTTTCTTCCCCCTCACTGGCTTTTCTCACCTACAGCCCCATCACTCACACACCAGTGGCTATTTCTTTTCATATAATAAATGTTCATTCATCTACGTAACTAGCATTCAGGTTCAGAAATGTTAATTTCTTTCTGGCAGGAATCTGACACATGACTTGATAGCATGTGGAGGGAGGCATAGTTGCTTGTAAACCCATCCTGTTCTCAGTGAAAGAGTTTCATACGTGTGATATTCCAGTGTGAGTCACACCTTTTACATTAATAATTATGAACATTTGAGACATTCGTTAATGGAGATCTACCAGGCAAACCGGCCAGAAGGTTAAATCATGTGAATTATATAGTAAGGGAGACTGGGGCACATCCAGCAAGATTAGCATCAAAATGATAGGACATTGCTTGGTAGAAACTGCCAGCACTTTGCAATTTGACTGAAAAACACTTGGTTTTATATTAAAAGCTTTCATTAAATTTCATAAAAAATTATTTTGTACAGGATAAAACTTCATGAAATGATTTGCATTGTTCTCCTGACACGGACAGTTTAAGGTAAGGTAAAGTATATTGACACAATGTATTTTCACATTAAAAACAAACAGTGTTCTTTTTGATATCACAGTAAAGCTGTGTTCTGGATGGGAGATGTTTTCAACTTGCAAGCAGTCTAGTCATCTCACAGCTCATGAAAGTTGTATGACTGCAAAGTTGGTTATGTGAGGGTTGCGCCAGGAACACACTGCACGCCAAAGCGCGCGAAAGGTTGTGAAGCAGAGATTTGTGCCTGATCGCGTGATTGGCTCATCCCAGACGCGCATTTCTCTGCGCCGGTCACAAAGCGATCCCTCTCCAATCTACAGAACGTCTCTCTCTCTCTTCAAGTGTGTGTGTGTGTGTGTGTGTGTGTGTGTGCCACTCTGTCTGTCTACCCATCTCTCCGTGTGTCTGATCGCGTGTCTCGCTGTAGACACAGCTGAGAAAATAATATTGAAATGAACAGAGGAATGCAACTAAAGGTTAACATTTGGGCTGAATCTCATCCACCTTATCTGATAGCTCCTCGGCTAAACCGGAAGTTGTTCTGTCCTTCCCCGGTGAAGGCCGTCTCAAAGCTCTTATTTCGTCCCCGAGGAGCGAGCATCGAGGAGGGATCATCGAGGAGCTATAGCCGAGGATACACGAGAGCAGCTTTTCCTGGAAGCTATGCAGCTGAAGGAGTTGCTAACTCCGCTCAAACTGCTGACGTATTCATGTGACACTTTAGAGTAAAAGACATCTCATCCCTCTAAAAACACATTTGCTCGTTGCCTCTCTCCTCCCATGATTTCCGATGTCTCTCCCGGGCCTTCTCAGTGGGAGGGACTAAGACGCGAGGAAGGAAGGCAAGTGGAGGACTTGAAGATGCAATTTAAGGGCTTTGGGACGTACCCATAGAGCACAGTCCTGGGCTCCTTTATGCACAACACGGTCTCAGGGCAGTTCGTGAAATGGTCACGTTATTTTTAATCTATCGATTCGTGTACACGGACACGGTCATCTCGTTTTTTTCGTGGTGCTCAGCGCGGAATGGGAAGTATCTATACAGAGGTTGGGTTTAGGAAAAGAAGAACGGGGAAAGGACACGTCACATGCCGGGACACAACCTGTGATCTCTGGGTGCTCAGCATGGAATGGGAAGCATGTCTACGGAGGTTGGGTTTAGGAAAAGAAGAATGGGGAAAGGACACGTCACACACGACACGACCCGCGGTCTCTGGGGGACGCGCGACAACAACGGGACGGTTGTGTTTAGGAAAAGAACAACGGGAAAATGAAACGCCACACACGGGACACAATCCCCAGTCTCCGGGGTGAAAGTCCTGTATTGTTTGACCCATCCACCACCCCAACCAATCTCCCTACCTACGCGGATTTTCGGCTGTTCATACTACTCCCTACCGTAGTTGTGCTGTGATCACAAAATATGCTTCCCATTGAAATACATTAGTTTAAAAAACATGCTGGCCACCACGAAAAAAACGAGATAAACGCGTCCGTGTACACAAATCAATAGATTAAATAACGTGACCATTTCACAAACTGCCGTGAGACTGGGTTATTATGCAGCACCGAGATCTGAGAAAAGTGTTCTTTTCATTAATCATCATTAATTACACACTTTTTGTATGTTCAAAATGTACCTTAAATTGATATTTTTCAAGTATTTAATACTCTTATCAACATGGTAGTGGACATACAGTATATGTTTGCTTTATGCAAGTGTAAGTATATTTATTATTTAGCAATAACACCAAAAAACAATGACAAATTGTCCAGAAACCCTTATAGCAGTGGTGTTCTTTTTACCATAAAATCTGTAAAAGTCCCACATATGTATATGTCTCGGGTCAGTATGTCCGGTGAAAATATATTCCCTCTACAGCAGGGGTCTTCAACGTCTTTTAAGCCAAGGACCCCTTTATCTAAGAGAGAGACGGAGCAGGGACCCCCTAGTACATATTTTATAAAGTTAAGATAACATAACATATTTAACTGGGCCTTCAATAAAAGCCTAAAGTATTTATACATACCCTTTTAGTACATAGAAAACTAAGCTATAAAAAAAAAATGTGGCATGATTTTATAAATCATGTTTTAATGTTAAACATACATGTGACAGTGAATCATTAGGATGAACTGTATCTGGGTGGCTACGTTAGTGACTACCTAATCTACAGTATAGGACAGTAAGCCTATCATCAATGTATTTTTTTCCACAAATAGGCTGATTTATATTTGCTAATAATATGTGGGATTCGTGTTAAGACATTTGAATTTTTTAAAAAGAACTCCCTTCATTCATTTTGCCTGATGGTCTGGTACCCAATTACAAAAATTACATTTTTAGTGTGCAAGTTAGACAGTGTGCAGGAGCTTCTTTGCAACTTTTGACCTACATATCGCCCTCCGACGCACCTGTCTCACATTACAGATGTGCAAAGTGTTTTTCTGTACCGAAAAAAACTTCAATTTGCATGATACGCGATAATAAAGTGTTACCTTTGACAGCCCTCTTAATACATCACCACACCTGTGAGTGGAACAACGTACCGTACACTTCTATCAGCAGTGCATCTGTGAACTCACACAATTGCCTGCAGAGTTCTAATTAGCTTAAACATTCTAGAATCAGTGTTCCTATTATTATTCTTTAGGCCACTGAAAACAATGAGGGAAAGAGAAATAGCACCTCTCTGAAAAATTCAATACAATTCAACACCACACAAAGTGCAGACCGTTGAATCAACACCTCTGAAACAGAAACTGAACATTAGAACCTTCATTTATTTATTTATTGATTTGACAGGGACAATACACAGCTCCTTAGCAGTACCAGAGTTAGCTATGAGCTAATTTTCATCTGTAGTCCCTGGGTAGGAAACAGAGAATAACATCTCTGTCAGATGGGAAAACTAACACCGGAGTATAAAAACGCAACAGTAAAGGACAACAATCAAATTTTACAGTATTAAAACCCGCCCACAACAACAACAACAACAAAAATCACAACACAAAAACACCACTACAACAACAAGAACCACAATAACAACAACAAAAATCACAACACAAAAACACCACTACAACAACAAGAACCACAACAACAATACCATTTTTACAACATTAAAACACCACAACAATAGTACCAACAATAGAATCCCAACATTAAGACTCCACTACAACAGCACTTCATAACATTAATATTAGATGAAGGGGGATTTATTGCAGGGCTGTTGTATTACAGTGATTCCCAACCAGGGGTACTTCTGCAAAGATTGTAGAGTAGCTCACCTAATTTGAAAAAATAAAATAAAATAATGATTTGATTGAGGAATATATCCACATATTAACATGAAGTCAACTGTAACAACTGAACACTACTTGTGGGAGTTACGTAAGAGTTAAAACTAGTTAGCAAGCAAGCACAGAAGTCAACTTAAAGTATTGAGTAGATATAAATGTAGATATAACTAACTAAAAGTGATGACTAAGCAGTTCAAATGATTAGCAAAGTAATGGGAAAAAGAAGCTAAAAGTTGAAATAGTTAACTAAAAGTAATGGGTTAGGCAATAGGTAATAGGGTTGGGCAACATTCAGCTTAGTAGTATCCCTAGAAGGCTTGTAGTATTACGCTCGCTGACCAAATGACCATAATGTTGACAGTTTACTTTTATGAAATAATTACCATTATCCTTTTTATATGATGAATAGTGTTATAGATTTAGAACATACATTGGTAATTGAAGAAGGAATATTCACGTTCCTCTGACAGGGCTGTAGGGGTACCACGGACCAAAAAGGTTGGAAACCACTATTGTATTAGACTGCATTAATTTTAACTTGGTGTACCTAATACTGACATCTAGTCGCAGTTTTGTCTCCTCTATAAAGTGATCAGGGAGGTTCGTTGTGTTACAGCGTCCACGTGGCTGTAAAATACAGTTTGACATCCAACCCCTGTAGTTAGAGATAGTCCAATATCATTTTTTGCTTCCCGATAACGATTCCGATACCTGAACTTGCGTGTCACCCGATACCGAGTACTGATCCGATACCCGATAACGCGTGTTATATATTTTATTATGTTTTAACCAGTCTATATGTTCCAATTCCGGGATTGCTCCGCTGCCACCGGAAATTCCGCTGGATGTCCCTCATGTTCAGCTGGATGTCCGTCCCCTCTTTCTTTGTGTTGGCATTCTAAACTCTGGTGGATTTAAGAGGACTATAGTTAACTGTAGGGGTGTGCAAAAAAATCGATTCGAATTTGAATCAAGATTCAAGCTCTACCGATTCAAAATCAATTCATAGAATTCGAAAAATCGATTCATTTTTTTTTTTTTTCGTTTTGACACTATTGTCCTGAAATGATTACCTCGCCATTCCCATAGATGGCGCTGCGTCGAATTCACACTGACACCTGGGCACTCTTGTTATAATCAGAAGAAGAACGAGTGCAGCGGAAGTAGTTCAGTCGGCGAAAACAATGGCAAACTTCACAGAAAGAATTATTCAACCTGCTCCATCCTCAGTGAAGGTTTGGAGACATTTTGGCTTTTATAACCTCGAGGGGAAGACAGAACTTCATAGGAATCATGCCATATACAGGCTTTGCAAAGCGAAAGTTAAGTATTTTGGAAACACTACAAATTTGAGAACTCTACGGCATCACCCGGAGATTAAAATTAAAGACGTGGACGAACAACAACCTAAAGTACTGTGCCAGTCAACCAACACACTCTCTTTCAATGCTCTAAACTCCCACCGTTGCATCAGAGAGAGTGTTCTCAACTGACGGAGACATCGTAACTGCACAGCGGAGCATGCTCACTCCAAAACACGTAGACCAGCTTCTGTTTCTGCAAAAGAATGTACAGATTCCAGCTAGTGGTGGACTATGAACCGGTTACACACACACACACACACACACACACACTGAAACTATTTAGCAGATGCACCGTGGCTCTGTCCGGCGCTTAGCGCTGCCCAAGACGATTGTGATTGGTTTAAAGAAATGCCAATAAACCAGAGCACGTTTTTCTTCTATCCAGGAATTTTGTGTGGACTAGCCAGACCCTCCTCCGCAGCGCTGTGGAGGAAGTTAGACTATGAAAAAAGACTATGTTTGCTGTATACTACTATCCCTGTGTGGATGTGATATGATTTCTATCTTTGTTGTCGGCCTGGCTCAGGTTAAACTCTTTATGAAACATGAACAAACACAAACAATGAATGCCATAGAATTTTCTTTTATTATCCAGTTTGGTATTGGATCGATGCATAAACTTGAGTACTCGCCGATACCAATACCAGTTTTTTAGGTGGTATCGGATGCTTTGTCCGATACTGGTATTGAATCGGAACATATCTACCTGTAGTACAACAGCCTAAGAGAAAAAGCCCCCCAAAACCTTTACTGAATCTCTGTTATATCAGATATGTACCACAATAACTGGAAAGCTGCAGTTCATACAGCCCCAACCCGTGTGATGCATTATAAACCACAGAAAGCCTCCGTGTTTAACAGTGAGTTGAACTGAGTAGTATTTAGCTTGAATGTGTTCCTGAGTGCTGACAACTGCCACAGCCCCAGGAAATGGTTGATATTGTCAGCCGCGGTTTGACTCCAACTAGGCGACAGGACTAATCGGTGTCGGTTTGATTCCCGGTGCTCGGCGGACGACTTGGCTTGAGTCTGAGCAGACCTGGCGTGTGCCAATGCTGTCGCCATGCCAACCAAAACCTGAACCAGGAAGTCACTTCAGCAATGAGGGAAGGATGACATATAGATAATTGTTACAATAACAATAGGGTCATCTCATGTGTTCTTTTGAATTTTTTGGGTGAATGGTGTTTTTAAAATATTCATTGAATCATGAATAAATACGCATTCTGTCTCTAACAAAGACATGTTAATTAACCATATTTCACTTTATGCTAATTGTCTTCTTCTTTCAGGTTTTGATGTACTGACTGATTGTGAAAGGGTACCAATACAATACTTTTTTTTCTTTTTGTGGATTTCTTAATTGTAGGTGGGCTTTAAAAGATTTACTCAGACATTTAATTTTGATCTTTTCTGCCTGTAACATTGAGTTCATAAAAAAACTCCGTAGACTATGCATTTACTGTCGCTACACAAATAAGTCATAAATAAACAAAAATAACATCAGCAAAAAATAATGCAGTCTTTGGATTTACAACTTCAATGTCTGTCACATGATGCCACGTGGCCCAAAAAGACTTTTTCCACAGACTTACATGGCGAAAGAGACATCTGTAAATCCGTGGATATTATTTTTAAGTGTCACAACCCCCTGAGAAATTACTCATTCCACTAGCAGAATTTGATCCATTCGGTCCAATAACATTTGTTAAGTCTAGAAGAGCCCCACGATTAAATCCCCATTCAAGTTAGCGCTAAACCATAAGTAGCCGGCTCAGTGCTATGGGCCGCACAGTGCAGAAGCAGCGCCAATCAACCGTGTCATTTTATACGCGGCGAACTTGTTTGGCTTCATGTGCCAACTCTCAGAGGAATGAACGAGGCTCCGCCTCCAACGCTGTATCCAGGTTTTATTATACTTCCATGTTTCAGGTACAGGTTCCAGGTTTCAGGGTAGGGTTCAGGTACAGGTGCAGAGGCTAAAAAAAAAGCAAAGGCATAAAGTAACATTGACAATCTGGCCAGGAGCAGGTGGAGATGGGCTGACATAAATACTGTGGGGTGGTGATTGTGGAATGAGGAACAGTGAGCAGGTGGATGTGGAGTCAGGGGACTGGGACTGATGGGGCAGTCTGAGGGCATCTGGTGGATGGATGGAGAATGTGAAGTCCAAAGAGTTCCAATGAAATGCATGGGCCTGGGGGGTAACAATGTTTTTTATGAATGGTGCATTGCTAACCCAATCTTCAACAACAAGGTAAGTAGCTTTTTTGTTGTTGTTCAGTGATTAACGTTAGCTATGTTTATCCGATAACCCATTCGCTATTGCATAGCAAAGTGTTCAAAGACAATTGGGCTTGAGAGACAACAAGGTAAAAAACATTGCATCAAGAATAGTGCTTTTCACTGATTGGCCACAGGAAGCGAAAACGTCATTTTCTGCAACAATATCATGTTAGTGTGGGCTTAGTATGAATCAAGGGATGTACATTTCCAGGATAAAGCCTGACATTCAGGCTTTGACCCTCACCTTCCGCTCTCTGTGTGTTGTCGTTGTCAAACTCCGTTCACTTCGGGAAACGACGACCTCCAAGCTAGCAAGCTAAGCTGCTGTTTATATTGCCCCACATTGCATTGCACAAAAGAAATCGACGAAGCAAAAATTGAAAATAAAAAATAATAACACATTACAGAGACCAAATGAGGAAAAAACAATTAGTTTTGCTTTAATTGTATGCAATGTAAATGGCAGTGACATCTCAAAGATGCAGTTTGATTAAAGTCTGTTGTTGCATATGTTGTATCATTTCCTTTTATGTTTAACAATGGCAAACACTGAATTATGTGGCAATTAGTGTGTATAACGTACTGTATTCAAGAAGTACTAGTATTATATATTCCCTCTTTGCTGAAAGAAATCTGAACTGTTTTGTTCCAGTGTTTGTGCGTGCAACTGTGTGTGCCTCACTCTTCATCACCAACGCTATCTGCCAACCACTTCAGCTGTAATCACCATCACAATAAACTATTCGGTAAGCCCTGAAATCTAACTCTACTCCACGTCCCCACCCCTGCTATTATCCCTTTAAAGCTCACTCCCCCCCTGAACCAGCTCTCACCCCGCTTCCTGCCTCCAACAAACTCTCCAGTGCAACCAAATTAAAATTAAAATCATCACAACATCTCTCCCCCCTCCCCCCTGCACCCCTGGATGGAAAAAAAAACTTCAGCTTTTGTTCAAGAGTGCTGCTTCACTTTGACCGTGATGTATCGCCGCGCTCACCCCCACAGAGCTGGCTTAATGTGCACTTAGTATGCGGGCCAGGCCCTCATTAAAATGCACAGTGTGTTCTGGGAGGAAGGAAAAAAAAAAAAGTGGTTGCTGCGCCGTAAACATGGAACTGTGATTTGCTCCGACGAGAGCCAAGCAAAACGGAGCCAGACACTTCCTCCCTCTCTCTCCCTCTCTCCCTCTCTCTCTCTCTGTACAATGATGTCTCAATCGTGGAGAACTTAGCAAAGTGTCTTAGGACCCGGCCTGAAGCGGAGCAGAACACAACACAACAGGATGGAGATGGCTTTTGAATTATGCAACTTGGAACAGAGAAGCATTGTTACACTTTTAGCCATGCATAATCCCTCTGCCCAGCCTCTCTTTCACTCTCACACACACACACACACACGCACACTCTCTCTTTGTTTTTTACTTATTTACAGAGTGTGATCCACACTCCGCTGGTCCCACAGTGTTAAATATGCAGTAGTGGAATGCTGTCGTGTCGAGTGCTCTCGTCCACACAGTGCACCGGGCCTAAATGTGACGCTAATAGAAAGAGAGCGGACCATTTAGTGAACACAAAGCATTTGCTTTGGTGATTTATTAAAACACAGAGGCTTCACAATGGGACGCTAGTCATTCCCTGTCTGGCAGCCCGTGAGATTCCACCTTTTGTTTTTTCTGGGTTTTGTGGTTTTGCTGCGGTGGCCTGAAGAGCTCAACACACTGCAACTTCAAGAAAAAAGGCTGGAAATATTTAGAAGTGTTCTTGTAGTCAACAAATCCAATGTTCAGACTCATACCTTCCCTACTATCAAGAGTTGTCTGTGCATCAGAGCCTGATATATCTTCTTCATCTGTGCCATAGAGCTCCATTGTTGTCCACAGACAAACACACATCAGTGAGCCACACTGTTGCATTGGGTGACATATTCCTTTATTACCATGAACACACACACTGTACTTTATTCTGACTCAATCCCACACACACTATCCTGCTGTCCCACCTACTAGCCCAGGGGTCTTTAACGTTTTTAGGCCAAGGACCCCTCAGCTGAAAAAGATTTGATTTGCGTATTAAACTGGGCCTTCAATAACATGTAGAGCTGCCTAAAGCCTTGACACATACCTTTTTATTTTGATTACAATACTAAGTTATTAAAATAATAATTGTTGACATATTCATATATTTATACATCGTGTTTTAATGTTAAAATGTGGCAGTGTGAATATTTAAGCTTAACTGTCTCTGTGGAGGGCTACCTTATGGATAACTATACGTAGGCCAGTAAGCCTTACGGTAGTTACACACCAAACAGACGGCCGACCGTTGGCAGAAAAGGCAGTCGGACTGATCAGTCGGGTCCCAGAGGTCCAAAAAGTGCCTCAGAACACACCGAAGAGACGCCGACTTGAGCATACGCTCTGCGCGAAACGTAATACGTCTCCATAGCAGCAGGCGGCGCTGCTCTGTATTTTTTCCATTAACAGTCTGATTGTTTCCCAGAAAATGAAAACCGGCAGCTGATTGGACGAACGCGTCACGTGGTTCTTTTTTTTTTCCAGAAATTCACAGCCAGACTGTCATGGCGGCTTGTTCAGAATACGATCTCATATTGTACTAAAATAGTTCACCGAAACGTGTTTCTGAAAACATTTTAAGCGAGAAATAGGCCATGCAGTTGCTGAATCTTTCTTCATTTCAGATCGACAAAGGTTAGTTTAAAAGATTTTCGTCAGATTTTGAGAGGCTCATCCCCTTGCCATTTCCGGGTGAGTCCCGACTGCCCTGTCTCCGACTGAACATGTCAGGTCGGCCAAAACGAAGGCCGACGGCTCCTCGGACGGACAACGGCACAGAACACACCGAACACACCGAACAGACTCGAGTCACCGACCTCGCCAGACGGTCCGACGGCCGATAATCGGCTCTGTGTGTCAGCGCCCTAACATCAATGTTGTGTAAATTAAAAAAAAAGATTTATCTTTACAAATAATATGTTGGATTCATGTTAATGTATATTTTCAGACATATTTTATTATAATCTTTTTTATTTTTTTATTTTTTAACTATCGAACAATAATTTGGCGGCCCCCCTGCAGCAACTCTGAGGACTCCCTAGGGGTGCCGGACCCCCTGTTAAAGATCTCTGTACTAGAGCACCAAATGTGGATTAATCCGCAGCTGAAAATAGTCCCCAACAAATGCACTACCAATGGGCTCGGAGATATCAGAAAGTATTGAGAGACGGACTGACACATTGTTGGTTTGGTCTGTTAATGAGATTTGTTATTATTGAATATATTGATAAATATTGGAGATGCATTTGATCTGTTAGATCTATACATGTGGATCATGTGGATTGGGCATCTGCCAGATATCCATGTAAAATTTCAGTTTCTTCACCAATTAACCAATCATTATACAATTATGTGTTTCTTGCATCAGTCACATTCATTCATTCATTCATTTATTCATTCACGGCACAACTGCATTTTTAGTGCCACCATAATTACATTACATATAATTTAGCTGACGCTTTTATCCAAAGTGAATTACAGTTGCTACATAGGTCAGAGGCTGCACACCTCTGGAGCAACTAGGGGTTAAGTGTCTTGCTCAGAGACACATTGGTTGATGTATCGCAGTGGGAATTGAACCCAGAGCTCCCATACCAAAAGCATGTGTCATATCCACTGGGCCATCACCACCCATAATCTTCAGTACACACTATTACCTTATTTATCACTAAATGTCACATATAATAGTACTCTATATCCGTAGATACCCTGAGTGTAGGCACTATAATCAATATCAGGATAGAAAAGTCAGATTGTGTATCCCCCCAAACATTTAGAAGAAGGCCAGGCTTTGTTTTTAGGAAAACACAATCAAATGACGTAAAGATCTTTACTGCTCATACATCACAATTAGAATAAAAGACAGCTCTGCAAATAAATAAAACACAAGCAAATTAGGTTGTCCACATATGCAACATGAATAAATAATAAACACAAAGACAATAGAATGTGAGTCGTACAAAACAAACAAAAAAATTTCCAGAACTTACTAAAAACTGATGAACACCATATACAGTGTACAGCCTGCATAGCCAATATCTCCACACATATTGCAATTAAAAATAAACTACAATAAACATAGTTATTCCTTTAGACATTTGCATCTTTAAAGCTAGATTTGAAGACACATACTCTCTGTTTCCACCTACTCTTGAGAAACAATACCATAAACCATCACTTCATGGGTGGACAGATTTCCCATTTTTACAAAATGATTATGGACAGTTCTCAGGTCTCTTCTGGCTTGCATGATGTGACAATATGAATATAAATGATGAATGGCATTACTGTGAAGGATTGGCAATAGATCTGGTTTAAACGCTGCTACCACACTCCATACACACATTTTAAATTACACCAGAGAGAGAGACAACAGAGATTTTGGATATTAAATGTGTAATGGTTAACAATAACTATATTCTGTTTAAGATAGTTCTGTTTAAATCTAGCAATAAACCAAGCCTACAACTTCCTGTAGGCTTGATGGACCATTGTATGTATGTTGTCTTGCTCTTGAACTATTTATATTTGTAAGCTCCTTTATGATCTTTTTACAGCCATTATATTTGCTGATGTCATGTTTTTTCTTTACTTGCTTGCTTATACATTTGTTTTTAATGCATCATTCATTTCATTTAGTATGTTCTTTAATTTAATGTATACTGTACCTTGCAGGGAATTTTCTCGTTTATTTAATTTATTGTTTTATTTAGGGACAGTGCACATTTGCACTGTTTCTGTCGTCCCCAGACCGATGTTAGGAAGTATAATCTCTTTTTGTACATATGTACATTTGTTTATTAGGGCTGTCAATCAATTAAAATATGTAATGTGTAATATGTAGTTAACTCGCGATTAATTGCAAATTAATCACACAATCCCACAAAAGGGATATTTTTCAAGTTTTCAATGCTCTTATCATGGGAGGGGAGAAATATGCTTGCTTTATGCAAATATTTAGTATTATTGCAACAATCCAAAAGAATGACAAATACTGTCTAGAATATTCTCTAGGATAACCTCAAAAGTACTGTATGCTTAAAGCATAATACAAACTCAAGCCCATCAAGTTGGCCTGTAACAATTATTATATAATTGTCTAATCGCAATTCTTTTTTACATAATTGCGGTTACTTTGTGTACCGCAAATAATTGCTCACAAAAGCTAAGGTCTGGAAAACTATATAATACTGTACTATTATCAATTTTACGTTCATTTATGAAAAAATTACAATGTTTATATGATAATAAAGAGGCATGGTTTACGTCACAGGCTGTCTACTTGTGCTATTACATTATCTGGGTCACATAACAGTGATATAACTAAAATATGTAGCCTGGAATACATTAAACACTTTATTTTGTTTGGAAAATAATAAATAAATATTTTTAAATTTAACTGAAAGAGACAATTAATTGTACAGCAACATTTGGAATTGTTACAGGCCTTTATGTTCAATGTCCTACTGTCTGGCTACGTACAAAAAGTGCTCAATGCACGCATCAGAAAAATGCCTCACCTCTATCTTCATAACAGTCAAAGCATGCGACCGAAGTTCCCACCAACATATTCTCACTCCCATCGCGTCAAAAAGCGATGCTTGGTCAGGGGCCTTTGGCGTTTGCTATTGATGGAAAAAGTCTCCTTTAGCGTCGTAATTAGACACGCTTGGTCGGGACTCTTGGCGTCACTTTTTGGTGATCTGGGTCGGAACGTACGTTTAACTGACATGCGGCACAAAAACGGGACAGAAGATTGTGGGTAGTGTTATAAAATGTACGTTTCAGTGAGACGCGGGACAAGAACGGGACACGAATCCCGGTCTCCTGGGTGAAAGTCATGTGTTGTTTGAACCATCCACCCCCCCAACCAACCTCCTTACGAGGATTTTATGTCTTTTTACTACTACTACTGTTGTCTCTCTTAATACTTCATCGTCTTACAACGCCATGGTCGAGCTGCTGCTCTGCCCAGTGTGTTCCATACAGACGCTAAAGGGGGATTGTTGCGTCGTTACTGACGCTGAGAGACGCTGACCAAGCGTCAGTATTTTACGAGTTGAGAGTGAGAACGTGTTGTTCCCACTGTGGGTCAAAATAATGTGCTGTGATCCAAAGGTAACTGTGATACTGAGAGAAAACTTCGGTGAGTGATTAACCAGACTATGGAGCGGCTCAAAGGACCAAATCAAAGAACGCACGTGCGTTAGTCGCTCGTCAAAACAAATTTGCGTTAACTCGTTATTATGGCTTAAATATATATAATAATAAATAAGTACAATGAAAAAAACTTTGAGAAAAGTGTGTATCCAGACATGCTTATCAGTTTTAAGTGCCTCCACTTTCACAGTGAAACCTGCAATATGGTTTCCTGTTTGTACGTTTATTTGATTACGACAATGCACATTAATCAACATTTCTGTAAGTGCGTATATGCATATCTTTATGGTGGGAAGAAACCGGAAACCCACACAAACACGGGGAGAACATGCAAACTCCACACAGAAAGGCCCTTTTCTTCTCTTGTCTCTTAATACATGTTCCCTCATAACCTTCCACTAAAGAAATCAATCAGAGCGCATTTCATGCTTATGAAGGTATATTAGATCGAGTGATGAATTAGATTGAGCCAGAAATTACACAGCAGCACGGTGATGGGGAGCGCGTGCCATGACAACACATGAATATATATTGCAAGACAGATCAATTGAATCCATAGCAGGCCATGGTTTGATGTTTCTATTGTTTGAGAGTGCTGTGATCTCTCAGGATAACAGCCACCCTGATGTTATTCACATACAATACACACAATGTACACAATACATGAACATCATATTAAGAATACATGTAGCCCCAGAGAAATCAGCTCAATAATGGTTTGAAATTACAGTGGAAGGCAAAATGTAAGGAAATGTGTGATGCAAACACATCACAGAGCCTTTCTGATCGCTCACATCAGAAAATGGTTAAATACTGCTCCATTTTGTCTTTCTTTTTCCCAGGAAATCATGTGTGGCATTTCATGTGTAGACGCTGCCTGCTCATGCAAAATAAATTCATGCATATTTAAGAGGGATGCAAATGAGAGTGCATGATGAACAGGGCTTTTAGCTCGAAATTTAATTACAAGTGTAGTCCCCTTTGCAAAATGAGTTTACTTTTCCTCTCAGTCTGTCTCTTTCTTTTTTCCTTTTGCTCTCTTTCACTTTGCATGTCCCCTGCAACCCATTATGCGGGTCCATGTCATGAATTCCAAATATCATGGCGTGACAGCTCGAGAAGAAAAATAAAATAAATCCTGCCATTCCAAACACCCATCTCATATTTTATACAACAAAGTGGCTGTTGTTTGCAGAGAGAGACAGACGAACACAGAGACAGAGAAAGAACATACAGTGGCTTTGGCTGTCTGTATCATCTGATTCTCCTACTTCTGCTTCTAATATCTCCAAGAACTCAAACTGGAGGTTTTTTATTGCTCACCTTGGCCCAGAGACAGGGAGGACGGCCTGTCGACCGCTTCCATTGATTCTCTTTCCTGGAGTCCCGCCCCCCCCCTCATGTGGCCTGGTTTCTTAACAGCCCTTATACTGTGTGACTGCTCATTACCACTCTCTGACCACAGCTAATGCAGGAAACTTGACCCTTGAGGCGAGGTCTAGGACTCTCCAAAGTCCACCAAGGCCTCCCTTTCATTTTAGCACCTCTCCTCATTCCTCCTTTACTAACTCCCACGTCTTTGTCCTCCCAGTTCTCTGCCACTTCAGGGCCTCCTCTCTCCCCATAAAAAGCATTATTTACAGGCTTGGGCCACCAGAGAGCCTGACAAAATCAAATCCTTTGAAAGCCCGGTTCTCGTGGTATTCATTTCACGTTAAAACAATAGAACTCGGATGTTGTCATAAAAAGTGAATGCGATCCTCATTTAGGGTCCAGGCAATTTACATCTGCAGGCTCCTTAATGGGATTCGATGACCAGTAAGAGCCTTCGGGGGGACGTTACGTCTTGTCGAGAATCTTTGGTCTGAACAGGACTTTAGGCTTTCAGATGGTTCTGGTTCCAGGCCATTGCACATTATACCTCTACTTTTTCCTAACCTTTTATAGCTGTTTTTTTTTTTTGTTTGTTTTTTTATAAGAAGATGCTCTGTAACAAGATATTATTAGTATATGTCATTATAACAACCTTATGTGATTGATATCTTCTTCCCATGGTGTAAGTTCTGGTTTATGTGGAAGTTTTGATTTAAACTGGTTTCTTTATCCATCTTGATCCTGACTGCACTGAAGGCGTTCTCTCTTAGTTGACAGGTCCGTGGTTGGCAACATGTTTATAAAGTGCATTGTTTTATTGTTTCACATTTTATATCCATTTATCCTTTATTGCTATCATTTTATTCTACATAAAAGTCAAACTTCCCCAGTCATTTAGCCAAATATGAAATCATTTTTTTACACAATAACTGAAAACATATATCTCATCCAACAATCTTGTTCTGCTGTCTCCATTTGACCTCCAAACACACACACACAAACACACACACACACGCATGCATGCACGCGAACACACACACACACACACACACACACACACACACACACACTCTCTGAAACTTGATAGTTGAGCTGGCTACCAAACACAAATGTCCAATGTTTCAAACGCCCGCCCACACATTTCACCTCTCCACTTTGTTCATCTAATGCGCCCACCCAACCAATCAAACATCCCCATTCACTTTTACTCGTCTCTTCTTCTCTTTCTCTCTCTCCAATTTATGTCTGAACATGGGCGTAAATCTGATCTAACAGTAGGGGGGGACAATAAACATAACATTTCTGAAGAGCATTTTTTGGGGTTTGTATTGTTTTACTACTTACACAGATATTTTAAGTATACATCATGATGTTATTTACAATACACAGCATTGTTTTAATGATATTTCTAGCGGGGGTCCTGACCCCCCCGACCCCCCTGGGATTTACGCCCTTGTGTCTGAATGCCTGTATTGGTGTTTTGTCATGGCACTTTTATGTTGTCATAATTTGTCATTTGTGTTTCTTTAACAAATATGTGGATTTTTGAAGGGGATAGTCTCATGTCATCATTAACTTTTAGGAAATCCATAATATTATAATATCCCTCCACATTTGTTTACATTCGGCACTAACCCAATTAATGCTAAATAGTTATATGTATGTATGTTATTTGTCTCTGTATTGTTGTTTTTTATTATTTTATATTATTGTTTTCAAGTATGTACCTTCAACCAAGACAAATTCCTAGTAAGTGCTACTTACCTGGCAATAAATCTCTTTCTGATATTCCCAAAAACAAAGAAACCTATGGAGACAGTTGGTCCAATGTTTTACATTACCACGTGATTTACAACTGTGGGCTCCAGCCAACTATCCTCTCAATATGAAAAGTACAATAACCTGAAGTTTTTTTTTAAATAGGAAATATGAAGGCCATCAAAGTTAGAACACTAATGCATATTTGTAATAAAAATGTAATATATACGACAGGTCATTACATTAAACATACTGTACCAGCAAAGCTCAACCATAAAATTAAATTTCGAGCAGAGAGCAAAAACATGGCACGGTGACAGTCTTGTGATCGTAGAAAGTTGAAAGATGTTGTAAATTTTATTTCATTTATTTAATAGCACATAAAAAAGAACATTAGCAGAGCAATATAAATAACACTAGAATAGGCAAGGGTGGCCAAAAGCCTAAAGGGCTTATCAAGGGTCTCCCCAAATTTTGATGAAAAACAAATACAATATATAAAATAGAAACAATTTTAAATACAACTAATTAAAATTACACATGCATGATTACAATATAACCTGTGGTACACTTGCTTAAACTGTTGGCATAAGTCTTATTTTTTTACCCTGGGTTGCAGTGGTAGCTGGCTGTATATATATATATATATATATATATATATATATATATATATATATATTTTTTTTTTTCACATTGTAGCGCTACAATATACCACACATTCATCGTACAGTCTGACATGCCACAAATTGATATTCTTCATTCTGACAGATTGCCACCAAGACCTAGACTGCGTAAACCCAGCCCGATCTGCCGGCGATTTGATTTTGCCCTGCAGCTCAGGCTGGAAACCTGTACATTTTTCTATCCTGCTTCTGTTACAAATTTGCGAGGACGAATCACAAACTGGCTTATCCACCTGGCGCGCTATTGGCGGGTTTAACACGGTTTAACACGGAGGACAGTCACCAGTGCAAGTACGTCACCCGGATAATTGGTCTGATTGGTTGACGGACTATCCAATTGCGTACAGAGTCATTTGAACTATGGCCATTGATCACGCCTCTTGTGCAGTAGAAAATATAGAGCAAACTCCCCAGACTAATGTTCGATCTTAAAAGATTGAGCTTGGTCTGGTGATAGCCAGACTAACCAAGACTCAGTGTAACAAGCAGTCAACTTACACAATAAAGGCACCTTCAGATCTATCTTACTCTTGTATCTATTTTCTAAATTGAGAACTTCATACACTCCCACCTTAAAACACAGTCCAGACTGCTGATGTGTACCTACCACATACATATTCTAACTAAACCAACATCCTGACATGCGTATTGTGACTTCCGAACACATTCTCTAATATTCCTCATACCACAGTATTCATCAGCTAATGCTATGGTTAAATAAAGAAATTCAGACACCTGATTAAATCTGCTCCTATAACACCGTTTTACTGTTTGGATGCCAATGGAATCAAATTATACAAATGTGTCTTTTGTTGCCAGGTTGATTGTATACAGGTTTATTTTCCCGATTGAGTTTGGTGGATCATTGTGTGCAGTGGTGAGATAGGGAACTCTATTATGCAACTCACAGCGCACCTCATTTATCACTCAATGCACTAGAATATTTATACAAGAAGCATTTAATTTAATAATGAAAAGCCTTTCAGCTGCAAATTAAACAGTACTCCGTCTTTGAAAAGCATTTGGCTTGCTTGTTTCATTTATTAAACAGGATTTGACCCAGACTCTCAGCATCTCTCAATGTTTAACTCTCAGGCAAATATTGACAAAGTGGAGCTGGATGAGGGGGCAGCTCGTTGTCTTTCTCAAACTCCTGCGTCTTCCCAAACAAACCTATTCCACTTGGTTTACACAGGAAAATGTCAATTGAGTGATTTGTTATGTGGAGTCAGTTACTACACACTAAACTTCATGAAGCTGTTTAACTGCACATATTCCCTCCACCTACTGCTACCCAGTACTGCTCTTCTCCATAGCTGGCAGAAGTATTCAGATCCTTTACTTAGTAAAAGTAATAATACCACACAGTAACAATACTCTGTAACAAGTAAAAGTCCTGCATTGAAAATGATACTTAAGTAACAGTATGTAAGTATCATCGGGGAAATGTACTTAAAGTATTAAAAGTAAAAGTACTCAATGCAGAAACATCCTCCCATTTTAGAAAGTGGAAAGGATCCAAACAGTTGTGTGTTTAATGGTCTAGTCATTTCAGCTGGACTTGTAGGCCATTATATTGTTGGCTAGTTTCATTTATAATTAAAGCTGCAAGCAGCGTTGGACGGGCCCTCGCACCTCATTGTGCGTCGGGTTTACTGGCGGATGCCGCTCCATGCGCCCGTGTATTTGCGCGACCGTCGGACATCGCAAACCGTCACCAATGAAGAAGGAACTCTCTGCTGAGTTCAATGATACCTCACACAATAATCTACGTCAAATGGGTCATAAGTTATGTAGGGGGGCGCTATGACCAAAAGTAAATTTTGCCCTGTAGAGGACATCAGGCCTGGACCCTTGTCTATGAAGGTAAATATGGTGCAAAAAGGGAGAGCTTGTAGAATACAATGTGAGAACTTGCAGAACAAAAAATCTGAACTTGTATGTTAAAATTTGCACTTGTAAAAATTTAATTTGGTCTGTACCATCTCAACACCATAAAAATGAAAAGTTATTAAAAGAAAAACTTTTCGTCAAACGGTGTGGGCGTGGCGGCCATTTTGAGCATTTATCGATGAACGAAGAAGTTGTTGTAACTTTAGTGTACATTGTCATATCTGCCCAAAATGTCTTATGTTTGACAAGTATGAAGGTAAATATGGTGCAAAAAGGGAGAGCTTGTAGAATACAATGTGAGAACTTGCAGAACAAAAAATCTGAACTTGTATGTTAAAATTTGCACTTGTAAAAATAAAATTTGCACTTGTAAAAAATATTCACACACGTGTTCTGAATTTGAAGTCATACAAAGAAAAAAAACATGAGAGCTTGTAAAAAAAATCTGAACTTGTAAGTTGAAATTTGCACTTGGAGAAAATGTTCACACACCTGTATTCTGAATGTGAAGTTACAGAAGAAATATTCACAAATGTGTAGATTGATATTTACATGAACACAATGACAGCTGCAAACTTATAATGCAACATTTACTCGTATACTTTTTTTTTTACTCTGGTTCATTTTCCATCACAACCACAACTCAGTGATTACAACCTCTCGAATCTGTCACTGCAACTTCACATATGTGCGCATATTCGCATATCTGCGCACCTCGACTTTCACAACACTCTTGACGATACATTTGGTGCAAAACTAATTTGTACCTGTGGACTTAGGCTGTGGAGCTCTGAGCTAACAGAACGGGAAAAGTCTTCTTATGTACAGTCTATGGGAAAATCAGGGTTTCTATCGCCAGATGAGGGACAACTCTGTCTGGCTTATTTATGTAGCATGGAAACTTGGCGGAATAGCATGCTAGCGTTAGCTAGCTAACTAGCAGCCAGCCCGCTTCTAAATAAATACCTTTTAATTGTCTAAACATTTTTAACAGTAAAACTAAAACACTGGCGGTGAGCTCCACGGCCTGCAGCCGCAGACGGACCGTCATCAGTGGGTAACAGGTGCCAAGTTTCGCATTCCTGCCGAGAATTGCATCCACTAGGGAAAATAATGATTTTATAAGGCAAAGTACTGTTTAAAAACTAGGCAACAGTAAATCTCTTTGTCATGTTCATCAATAATGATTAGGATTTTAGAAAGTTTAGAGACATCAATGTTTTATCAGACTCTGTAGTAGCATTTCCTTGCTACCTAGATGCAATTTTCGGCAGCAATGAATTCTGCAGAAATTATTGTTTCCGACTGCAGGTTGAGGTCGGCAGCGAAGCTTTCTGGCAAAAGCAGTGTTGCTACGCTGGTCGATCCCCACTCATGACGGTCCGTCTGCGGCTGCAGGCCGTGGAGCTCACCGCCAGTGTTTTAGTTTGACTGTTAAAAAGTGTTTTGATAATTAAAAGGTATTTATTTAGAAGCGGGCTGGCTGCTAGTTAGCTAGCTAACGCTAGCATGCTATTCCACCAAGTTTCCATGCTACATAAATAAGCTGGACAGAGTTGTCCCTCATCTGGCGATAGAAACCCTGCTTTTCCCGTTCTGTTAGCTCAGAGCTCCACAGCCTAAGTCCACAGGTAAAAATACGTTTTGCACCAAATGTATCGTCAAGAGTGTTGTGAAAGTCGAGGTGCGCAGATTCGCCACTTTGTGATGCGAGAGAGCACATATGTGAAGTTGCAGTGACAGATTCCAGAGGTTGTAATCACTGAGTTGTGGTTGTGATGGAAAATGAACCAGAGTAAAAAAAAAAGTATACGAGTAAATGTTGCATTATAAGTTTGCAGCTGTCATTGTGTTCATGTAAATATCAATCTACACATTTGTGAATATTTTTTCTGTAACTTCACATTCAGAATACAGGTGTGAGAACATTTTCTACAAGTGCAAATTTCAACTTACAAGTTCAGATTTTTTTTACAAGCTCTCATGTTTTTTTTCTTTGTATGACTTCAAATTCAGATCACAGTGCAAATTTTATTTTTACAAGTGCAAATTTTATTTTTACAAGTGCAAATTTTAACATACAAGTTCAGATTTTTTCTTCTGCAAGTTCTCACATTGTATTCTACAAGCTCTCCCTTTTTGCACCATATTTACCTTCATACTTGTCAAACATAAGACATTTTGGGCAGATATGACAATGTACACTAAAGTTACAACAACTTCTTCGTTCATCGATAAATGCTCAAAATGGCCGCCACGCCCACACCGTTTGACGAAAAGTTTTTCTTTTAATAACTTTTCATTTTTATGGTGTTGAGATGGTACAGACCAAATTTGAAGTCCATCGGATGAAATCTCTAGGAGGGGTTCATTAAAGTATAGCACCTAGACTTTTAGGTCTACTTCCTGTTGCCACTAGGGGGCGCTATGACTTTGAGCCAATATTGGCCTGTAGATGTCGTCAGGGTTGGACTCATATGAAACATGAAAAGTTTCGAGCCAATTGGACAATGTACACTCAAGTTACACCCACTTCCTGTTTCGATGGCAAAACACACAAAATGGCCGCCCCGCCATTTTGTGTGTTGTACGTCTTGACATGTTACATATGTGTACCACGTTTTTGTTAGTCTACGCGAGCCATTTTTGTGCGCCTATTCCCAAAACCCTTAAAATACGTAAATTCTCCCCAGGCTTGATGAGACTGCCAAGTTTGGTGAGTTTTTGAGTATGTTAAGCCCCTCAAAAAGGCGATTCATTTAATGAATTTTTGAACATTTGTTGACTATTAAGAATAATAATTCCTTAACTTTCAATAGGGCCTTCGCGCGCTGACGGTGCTCGGGCCCCAAATAAAACATCAGATTTATAAACTACGTGTGTTTTGTGTGCAGAAACCTTAATGTGTAAAGTAACTAGTAACTAAAGCTGTCAGATGAATGTAGTGGAGTAAAAAGTACAATATTTCTCTCTGAAATGTAGCGGTGTAGAAGTAGAAAGTGGCATGACAAGAAAAGACCCAAGTTAAGTACAAGTACCTTAACATCTGTACTTAAGTACAGTACTTGAGCAAATGTACTTAGCAATTCGGGGGTGAAGTTGCAACATTGTTGCATTTTTCATTTGGCTCAGTTTGCGTTCACATTGCACTTTGTCAAACGCACCACTGTAAACACACATCACACGGTTGACACGGTCGCTTGTTTATTGGACAGAATATCTTAAACTTGCCGACACTTCTGGTCTCAGAAATAATGGAGCAACACCAAATTAATAATGTCTGGGGTTTTCTGGTTCTGCTTTAGTGTTTCTGATATTTTAGAAGAAGGGCAACAATGAGCAGCTGACAGACAGCGAGTGAAGGACAGAGATGATGATTTCACACAGACTGATGATGTCACACAGACGACCAGCGATGTGTGCTCAGAACAGCTTATGGATCTGAAAGTTATCGTCCCTTAGATCATATGGAGCTCAGCGTAAATTCTTTTCAGGAAGACTTCAAATAACATCAATCACTGCTCTCTCTTTCCTAAAACAAATCTGTTTAGAGGCGTTCAATTTTCAGTTAAACCAATCAGAATTGGCCATGAATTTCACGAGCCAATCACAGCATTACATCCCTGTTTTAAATCTGTTTCCCTCCCTGCTGCTGTCAGCTGTCATTTCAGGCAAAGCGTGCAACCCTCCTCCTCCCCTTCCACCTCCAGTCATCGTCAGCCATGGCACCCTGGGTCCTTCTCCGGCAGACCGCTCCATCGACTCCTTTGGTCTGGTCTTCGGGCTCCTTCACCGTCACCACCAGTGTCTGGACTCCATCGGGGGGATATGTCCTGTTTCTCTACCCCTTTAAAAAAATATTTTACAACGATGGAGTCTAATCTCCAAAGACTCTGTACATTTCATTATGCATATCTGCAACGAAGTCTCTCCTGATTGAATTATAAGTCAGTAAATTGTGTGCAAGGTTGAAACTGCAGGCTAGTAAATGCATTGTTTTTGGTTCAGATCACGCCCTCACCTGAAGTGAACTGAACTCTAGTTCACTTGGAAGAGAACCGAGACACCCGTTTTCAAGCGGACCAGAGTTCATTTGTTTGATCCGCACCAGAGTTTGGATGAGCTTTGACACTGCCCCAAACCAACCGTACTATCGGACCAAACGCTCCAGGGTTCCTTTTAAACGGACCAAACTAGGCAGGTGCGGAAGCAACCGTAGTTCCTTTCTGCCACTGGTCATTTACACTGTATTACCTCAGTGGAACATGGATCTTCATCATCATCATCCAGCAGCTCTATCATGTCGTCGGTCTGATAAAACGCAGTGGCAAAGTGCAGACCGGCGTGCACGTCTTTTTGCATGTCATTTGTCTTAAACTCATTTACTTTAACCGGTCTCATTTCTGCTCCCCCTCCAGCCCATCCTCACCCACACATCTTAATATCATGAAGCCCTAATTAATATCGCTGCTTAATTAAACACTCATATTTAAGGAATGTAGCAGGGGGTTGGAGGAGGAGGAGGGAGGAAGCACTCATTCGTGCTATTAATTGTCTTGGTCATTAGCTTGTTTCTCTCTGTCACTGCAACCAGCAGTGATGAACCTCCATTAATGGGAAGCATCTCTTTGTTTATAAAAGAGAAAACAAGATGGGACCATTAAATGATACGATGTGCACAGTGTGTGACATGTCTGAACAAACCTAACCAACTCAGCAGGGTTTTTCCTGCAAAGAGGAATTTTTTCGCGCCCCCCGAAGAGGTTTTAGCCAGCACCAAAGCTAACTCACCAGCGCCAAAATTATAAGAATTGAGAATAAAAATAGCAATGTGTTTAATAGCAATTTACCAAATAACCATTGAACGTTAATTCAGTATAAGTCAGTTTTACCATCCGGAGTCAGGCTGTGTGATTTAAGAAATAAAAAAAGAATTAAGAAACTATTTTGGCATTGTGTATGCTATGTTTCCCCTTCTGTCCTGACTTTTTCTAAATACCTATTTTGCACATTCCTATATCGTCATAATGATAGAAAAACGTTCATAAAACCAAATAGAGGGGGTATTGCCCACCCAACACTGCATGCATTTGCATGATGGCCATACAGCACATTGAGACAATGAATGGAACATAGAACGCCAGTATCTACTCACATGCACTTATAATTACTTAAAATCACACTATGCCCACAGTATTCATCCTGTCAATATGTGTACAATATCAGAAATTAGTGTGAAACCAATCACACTTTCTGTAAGATTGTGGCCCAACACGGGAGTCCTGCATGTGCGCTATATGCTATAATAATATCAGGAATGTTATTTATGTAAAGTGACACAAAATATCACATATACGTATAATAACGTGTATCCTAATTGTGTTTTATAGGTTGGTGTGGATGTGCGCGATCAGATAGTAAGTTGTGTGTTGACTGTTAAACTGAGCAACACACAGGAGAGATGGAGAGACAAATATAAATGCTGAGGGGACTTATTGTCGTTCTTTGGCAAGTACAATGTAATAGCGTAATCATTTGCACCGTGATTATATTTACCATTTAGTTTACTTGCCAAAATAAAAATGCTGAAATTGATTTAAATGTATATGCATTTGTTACATGCCTTTATATAGGTTAGACACTGGGTTTTTTTTCCATAAAAAAAAGCTCACAATAACCTCTGAGACTTTTGTTTACTGTTGACTTGTCTTGCATTTCCAGACCTTCCTCCTGGTCTGGATAGTCCACGCAGAATTCCGGGATGGGAGAAAAATGTGCTCTGGTTTATTGGCATTTCTTTAAACCAATCACAATCGTCTTGGGCGGCGCTAGGCACTAGACGGACAAAATAGCCTCGGGAAGGAACTTGTTTTGGTGGAACATGTGTACGTTCAAAAGTTGTTTTAGTCGTGCAACAGAAAACTCCCGGAAGTGTAGCGTTGTGGATATAGACTAACTGTTGACTGAACTGAACAACAAACAGCGCAAATAACCAGACTAGTACAGCATCAGGTGACGGCGTGAAAATATTTGTTCTACAAATTAAAAGCATATGAGAAATGCACAATTTACACTGCAAAGAGTACACCAGTTTTGTGTGGGTTCAAAGATAAGCTATCTGGCTGTGTATGGTTTGTGGGGGCTGGGTGTTCTTGCTGCTATGGATACGGAGAGTGATGACGTTGTAATGGTCCATTAGTGCTAACAAAAGGATACAAACACTCTTGGGTGTATATGGCGGATGTAATACCCCCAAAGAGCCAGGGGAAAAGGGGAATCCACATAGTACTTTTGAATTCTCTATGAAGGTAAATTTAACAGGTGCAATACACGATCAGAAGTATATGGACACCCAAAAACGACACCCAGAGGTAAATGTTGAATATGTCATTCCAAATCCATTGGCATTAGATTATTGTCCCCAAGGGGAAATTATTTTTCCACAGCACGGTACACATCAGGAAATCACTCACCGGACTCTCAGTGGTCCCACACACATAAACGGCCCCCCATCCACAGTCCAGCCGGCGCACTGAAATGCAGTGTATAGAAATACACAGCAAAAGCCAAATCAGCCAGGAGGTGCAGGAGGAGAAGGGGGACAGAGATGGAGCAACAAGGTAACCACAAATGTAACCTTCAGGTACAGGTGGCTCAAACTGTGTGGAGAAGAAACCCTCCGCACAGCAAGTACTAGTACAACTGCAGGACTAACCCTCATGTTATCCCTAAATATACTAACATCTGTTATCCTTGGGGTCAACTTTGTGTCAAGTACTTTATGTGTCTTTGTTGACTACCTAAAAAACCCTTTAAATACATCCTATTATGTGACTAAGGAAAGTGCAAATCACTATAAAATCTCTGTGATTTACCTAAAATGGAAAGAGATATTTTGGTGTTTTCATGGCTGGGCATTGTGTGTACATACAGCTTTCTGTTGTTGTACAACATTTGGAAAGAAACATTCTGTTATAAAAGATAGTAACATGTATAATGCTCAATTTGAGCCCAGGAAAAACCAACATAATTACAAACATTAAGAAAGATTTTATCATCAGAACATCAGTAAAAATTAATTTGACCATTGTGTCAGTGTTGCAGGGCTAAGCTAGTACAGTGCCATAGCAACCATAAACACCACTGGCTTCAGCCGGTTAATGCTTCCTGTTTGGTGCTGGAGGGAGCGCACCCATCGGTTGTTGACAAAGTTCACGTGGTTTAACTTCACTACCAAGACTTCAAACTTAGGATAAAATCAAACACGTTTGATTTAGTCTGAATGTCCAGACGGGAAAAAGACTGACTGGGACTGAGTTTTATGACCACCTTACACCAAATGGTGGAGACGACGGGAGTGCCCCGACTCTAGCAAGACTCTCATTATTTCATTCTGATATTGGAAATTAGCCTGCGACAGTGGAATGCTTGAAAGGTTTGGTCATAAGGTCGGCATAAAGGATATTGTTATCCTCCAGAAAGACAAGTAGTTGTGACTTGAATAATTTTATGACAGCTCAGATGTAGGCAGAATGTCCTTTAGATCACAAGTGATTTAGGGCATTAAAATTAATAAACATATGTGTTACAGAACCATTATTATGGAAAATATGTCATCATCATTTCTTATTTGCTGGATTGATGTGCAAAATGGAGATTTTGTGTGTATTTACTACACAAAATACAGTACATTTCTCCACAGAGTAATACAGTATTTAGATCATTAATTCCTGTATTTTAATCACCATCACCAGCAACACTGAACACAGCGGGCTACATGCATGTTCCACTTTCAGGTCTTTGTTACCTCTGTGCATTCTAAACAGGATATGTGTGGAGGTCCAATGTTTTATCACATATCAGTAGCCTTGATGCAAAAAATGACTCCTGTAAGGTCAGCACATTGAGCTTCACTTATTGTTTTATTATAGTCCATAACTCTGCATAATGTGTTCCTGTGACCTTAAAATGAGGAGCTTATGATATCAGCAATGGCATAAATATTGATAATGTCTCATTCAGATGCTGTTTCTTTCAAACATTACCTTGTAATTATGGCTGGCAATCAGTATTGATATCCTGGTGCGGCTCTGCACGCTGGGCCAGTAGTAATGCAATTTGATGCCAGGTGGAAGCGAAGGGGAATCAAATCACGGGACTGGAACAGGATGCCCCAGAGCTAAGCAGGGAGAGCCAGAGAGGACACCTGAGCTCTCTGAGATGCTTATCCACTGGGAAAATAAATCCTGCTTCAAGGACCATAGTGTTGTCATCTTGTTTCTGAATTTTGAAACTAGAAATACATCCACATATTTGGCCAATAAACTGACCCTGATTGTAATTTACTACATACATAATATACATTTATACTTTAAAGGTCCCATATTGTAAAAAGTGATAATTCCATGTTTTTTTTATTTATTATGAAGCTATATACATACTGTGAAAGTATCAAAACAGAGAAATGCACACCGGCTGTATTCAGAAACTGAGTCTTTAAACAAGCCGTCAGCACTTATGTACGGTTGTGATG
>NC_050173.1:40801636-40803919 GCF_008315115.2 Sander lucioperca
TGTTGTGAAAAAGCTGTTTAAGTTTAGTGATCATTTCAGGATTTTTCTGCGTTTCTAGTGAGTGTGTATTGCGTGTGCAGAGTGGATGATGTCATCGCTAGAGTGCAGCAGCTTAGGAAAAATATCTTTGTCCCCTCTTTATAAATTGCTCTCACGCCCACAATATCTACTTGTCATACACAATTTATACTTCAAAACGTAGGTATTTTTGTCTAGTTTCAGGAAATGTGCTCAGTTATGCGATATGCCTTATACTTTTGGCTTGATGAGCTTCCAAATGACAAGAGTTCCACATCTGCCTCCATTCACGGCCATGTTAAATGTCCTCCACATTTCCCAGCGAAACGCAGAGCGAACCACTTTTTTAAATCGCTGATATGCCCACATTTTTAAGTTTATCAACATAAATTTTACATGCATACGTTCACAAAGGTCTTGTGGTGCTCACGATTACATCATTTCACCGATAGCCCTTATCGTTTTAGCAGTCTGAGGCTTTATTTGAGAGCTTGCTCTGTGTCTTTGAATAGCTCCAGTGGGGCACAGCTGACAGTTTCAGCAGGTGACACGGTCGTTAACCTGATTAAAGATCAAAGAGATCTCATCACAGACTTCAAAGGGTGTTTTCACTGGTCATACGTTACCATGACAACCCTTTCACAGACAGTTGGCTTGAATACTACAGGCAGTAATATGAACATTAGTCTACAGCTTTAGTGTTCCACTTCTGTCTGTCTCTGTCTGTCTGTCTGTCTGTTTGTTTCTCTCTGTCTCTGTCTGTCTATTCAGACACAGACACACACACACACAGACACACACACACACACACACACACACACACACACACACACACACACACACACACACACACACACACACACACACACACAGACACAGACACACACACACACACAACACACACACAGACACACACACACAGACACACACACACACCAACACACATACGCAGACACACACACACACACACACACACACACACAAACACACACACATACGCAGACACACACACACACACACACAAACACACACACACACACACACACAGACACACGCACACAGACACAGACACACACACACACACACACACCAACACACATACGCAGACACACACACAGACACACACAAAAACACACACAAAAACACAGACACACACACACACACACAAACACACACACACACACACACATATGCAGACACACACACACACACACACACATACACACACACACACACAAACACACACACACACACACACACATGCAGAAACAGAAACACACATGCACACACACACACACACACATACACACACACACCAAAACACACACACGCACACACACACACACACACACACACACACACACACCACACACACACACACATGCAGACACACACACACACACACACACACACACACACTCACACAGACACTCACACACACACACACACACACACACACACACATAATATAAAAGTTACTTTAAAGACCTCAGACTTTCATTGTTTCAGTAAACTTTAGATATAAACTAACAATCCATATTTAGGAAATTGTATGCCTTAAAACCATTGTATAATATGTTTTTTTGAACATCCTTGTCATTAATGCATTTTATTTTTTGTTTTCAATGCAATGTTGTTCAGCCCGCTTCTTTTCAAGCAACATATTTCACATATATTCTCTTACACAAACACAGACAAACACACACACACACACACACGCACAGTCACACAGACACACAGACATATATGCAGACACACACACACGCAGACACACACCAACACACATACGCAGACAAACACACACACACACACACACACACACACGTACACACACACACACACACACACATATGCAGACACACACACACACATACACACACCAACACACATATGCAGAAACACACACGCAAACACAACACACACACACACATGCACACACACATGCAGACACACACACACACACACATACACACACCAACACACATATGCAGAAACACACATGCACACACACATGCAGACACAGAAACACATACACACACACACACATACACACACAAACACACACACACATATGCAGACACACACACACACACACACATACACACACACACACACACACACACACAGACACACATGCACACACACACACACACACATATGCAGAAACACACATGCAAACACACACACACACACATGCACACACACATGCAGAAACAGAAACACATACACACACACACACACACACACAGACACACACCACACACA